>NW_016940013.1:0-220 GCF_001483705.2 Eufriesea mexicana | reverse complement strand
GATGGCTGTACTTGCCATTGGATTGAAGGCGTTATGCCATCTACTCACCATTCTATAACAGGTTATAGATTTTAAATAGACATATTCTCTGGCAAGTAGATGGCCGTAATTGCCATTGGTTGAAGACGTTAGGCGACCTATTCACCAATCTATAACGGATTATATATTTTGATTAGACCTATTCTCTGGCAAGTAGATGGCTGTACTTGCCATTGGATTG
>NW_016940012.1:350-571 GCF_001483705.2 Eufriesea mexicana | reverse complement strand
TCCTTATTTATGCATCAAAATTAGCTCACCACGGTATTAGTCGAAAATGTCTATTAAATTGTTATTTCCATTCTGATTCCATAGCATCGCAATGGCTATAGTATGCCCATAGAATCTATCCTCCTTACTTATGCAAGAAAATAATCTCACCACGATATTAGTCGAAAATGTCAATAAAAATGGATTTTCCAGTCAGATTCTATAGCATTGCTATGGCTACA
>NW_016940012.1:0-207 GCF_001483705.2 Eufriesea mexicana | reverse complement strand
ATATTTCCTCCTTATTTATGCAACGATATTATCTCACCACGATATGAGTCTAAAATGTCAATAAAATTGAGTTTTCCAGTCAGATTCCATAGCATTGCAATGGCTACAGCATGCCAATAGAATCTTTCCTACGTACTTATGCAGAAAACTTAGCTCAGCACGATATTAGTCGAAAATGTCAATAAAAATGCTTTTTCCATTCTGATT
>NW_016940011.1:0-943 GCF_001483705.2 Eufriesea mexicana | reverse complement strand
GCTGTATTTGCCATTGGATTGAAGGCGTTATACGAACTATTCACCAAGCTGTAGGAGGTTATACATTTTGTTTAGACCTAATCTTTGGCAAGCAGATGACTGTACTTGCCGTTGGCTGAAGGCGTTATGCGACCTATTCGCCAAGCTATGACAGCTCATAGATTTTGAATAGACCTATTCTATGGCAAGTAGGTGGCTGTACCTCCAATTGGATTGAAGGCGTTTGGCGATCTATTCACCAAGCTGTAAAAGGTTTTAGATTTTGAATAGACCTATTCTCTGGCAAGCAGATGGCTGTATTTGCCACTGGATTGAAGGCTTTAGGCGGTATATTCACGAAGCTGTAGAAGGTTGAAGATTTTGAATAGACCTATTCTCTGGCAAGTAGGTGGCTGTACTTGCCATTGGTTGAAGACGATAGGCGATCTTATCACTAACCAATGGCCGCTTATAGATTTTGAATAGACCTATTCTCAGGCAGATAGATGGCTGTTCTTGCCATTGGATTGAAGGCGTTAGGCGATCTATTCACCATGCTTTATCATGTTACAGATAATGAATAGACCTAATCTCTGGCAAGTAGATGTCTGTACTTGCCGTTGGGTTGAAGGCGTTAGGCGATCTGTTCGCCAAGCTGTGACAGCTCATAAATTTTGAATAGACTTTTTCTCTGGAAAGTAGATGGCTGTAGTTGCCACTGGATTGAAGGCGTTAGGCGATCCATTCACCAAGCTGTAGAAGGTTGTGGATTTTGAATAGACCTATTCTCTGGCAAGTAGGCGGCTGTACTTGCCATTGGTTGAAGGCGATAGGCGATCTATTCACCAAGCTATAACAGGTTATAGATTTCGAATAGACCTATCATCTGGCAGGCAGGTGCCTGTACTTGCCATTGGATTGAAGGCATTAGGCGATCTATTCACCACGCTATAACAGGTTATAG
>NW_016940010.1:0-1210 GCF_001483705.2 Eufriesea mexicana | reverse complement strand
ACTCCAAATTTCATACTTCTGGTTAATAGATTCGTCTGTTTATAATTTATTTATTTATTACCCATATTAAATAGTTGTTAGAGCTATTTATATAGAGCAAAATGTTACATGTTTCTAATGATAGTCTCTTTGGTACCTGACACGTTCATTTCCTTTCTATGGATTTATTCCAGTGGAATGTGTAGACGAATCGTGATACTATGGTTAATATTTGGAATACAACTAAATTCGGAATTTAATTAAGATCGATGAAATATCGTTAGTTAATTTGTACCGATATTTCAGGCAAAAATGTAACACTCGGTTTCGTGTACGATTTGCAAGGATTAATAGTAGCCAAATTATATTAGATAAAATAAATTTGATTAATGGGTGTAACTATTATACGGGATACATAAACAATTTTGAGAAATCCTGAATTTGTTAGATACCGTCTCGAAATATTTTACTAGACTTGCCAATATTTTCATTTAATTTCAATATTGTAATGTTCCCTGGACGAGCTTTCCGAAATTTTTCGACTCCAAATTTCATACTTCTGGTTAATAGATTCGTCTGTTTATCATTTATTTATTTATTACCCATATTAAATAGTTGTTAGAGCTATTTATATAGAGCAAAGGGTTACATGTTTCTAATGATATTCTCTTTGGTACCTGACACGTTCATTTCCTTTCTATGGATTTATTCCAGTGGAATGTGTAGACGAATCGTGATACTATGGTTAATATTTGGAGTACAATTAAATTCGGAATTTAATTAAAATCGATGAAATATCGTTAGTTAATTTGTACCGATATTTCAGGCAAAAATGTAACACTCGGTTTCGTGTACGATTTGCAAGGATTAATAGTAGCCAAATTATATTAGATAAAATAAATTTGATTAATGGGTGTAACTATTATACGGGATACATAAACAATTTTGAGAAATCCTGAATTTGTTAGATACCGTCTCGAAATATTTTACTAGACTTGCCAATATTTTCATTTAATTTCAATATTGTAATGTTCCCTGGACGAGCTTTCCGAAATTTTTCGACTCCAAATTTCATACTTCTGGTTAATAGATTCGTCTGTTTATCATTTATTTATTTATTACCTATATTAAATAGTTGTTGGGGCTATTTATATAGAGCAAAGGGTTACATGTTTCTAATGATAGTCTCTTTGACACGTTCATTTCCTTTCTGTGGATTTATTCCAGTGGA
>NW_016940009.1:0-1624 GCF_001483705.2 Eufriesea mexicana | reverse complement strand
CAAAATTAGCTCACCACGATATTAGTCGAAAATGTCAATAAAACTGAATTTTCCAGTCAGTTTCTATAGCATTGCAATGGCTATAGCATGCCAATAGAATCTTTCCTTCCTATTAATTCAACAAAATTACGTCACCACGATATTAGTCGAAAGTGTCAGTGGAATTGAATTTTCCAGACAGATTCTATAGCAGTGTAACGTCTATTGCATGCCAATAGAATCTTTGCTCCTCATTTATGCAACAAAATTATCTCATCACGATATTAGACGAAAATGTCAATAAAATTGTATTTTCCTGTCAGATTCTATAACATTGCAATGGCTATAGCATGACAATAGAATCTTTCCTCCTTATTTATGCAAGAAAATTAGATCCCCACGATATGAATCGAAAATGTCAATAAAATTGTATTTTCCATTCAGATTCCATAGCATTGCAATGGCTATAGCATGCCAATAGAATCTTTCCTCCTTATTTATGCAAGAAAATTAGATCCCCACCATATGAGTCGAAAATGTCAATAAAATTGAATTTTCCAGTCAGATTCCATAGCATTGCAATGGCTATGGCATGCCAATAGAATCTTTCCTCCGTATTTATGCAACAAAATTAGCTCACCACGATATTGGTCGATAATGTCAATAGAATTGTATTTTCCTGTCAGATTCTATAGCATTGCAATGGTTATAGCGTGCCAATAGAATCTTTCTTCCCTATTTATGCAACAAAATTTGCTCACCACTCTATTAGCCGAAAAAGTCAATAAAATTGAATTTTCCAGTCAGATTCTATAGCATTGCTATGGCTATAGCATTGCTACCCAGCAATGGCTGCGCAGTTTGGAGCGCAGAAATGCACCGAATAGCAGTGTATAGCACAGAAGTCGAAGATAACCTAACCTAACCTGACCTAACCTATCCCACCGAAGCGTAACACAAATCATACTAACTTGCAGGGACTGCTATTACTGGCGTTTCCAAAGCCCAGCAGAACGCATTAGAGCACTGTAGGGCGCTGATATTCACCGACTAGCAGCGTGCGACCCTAAAGTCCTTAGTTATGCTATCCTAATCTAACCAAACGTAACATAAGCGAACGTAGCTAAAACCAACCAAACGTGCCGGGACCTCTACTGGTGGCCTCCCTAGGGCCAAGGAGTATATACTGGAGCACATTAGAGCGCAGGAGTCAACCACATTCCAGTGCAAAGCACAAAAGTTGAATTTGTCCGAACATCACCTAACCCAACCTAACCAGACCGATCGTAGCAGAGCTCAGCATAACGTGAGGGGTCCACTGTAGCTGGCGTCGCCGGAGCCAAGCAGATTATACTAGAGCAGAGCAGAGCGCATGTATCCGCCGCATTGCAATGTATAGCACAAAGGTCAAGGCTTTCCCCTCCTAACCTAACAAATCGTAACGTACCCGAAGGTAATGTAACTCAACCTAACGTCCCACGACCACTGCTGCTGGCCCCCCATGGGATAAGCAGAGGCCATTTGAGCAATGTAGGGCGCAGAAAACCACCGAATAGCTGTGTATAGTACAAAAGTCAAAGTTACACGTCATGACCTAGCCAAACGTAACTTAACCAAACGTAACCAAACTCAACCTAATGTGCCG
>NW_016940008.1:0-239 GCF_001483705.2 Eufriesea mexicana | reverse complement strand
CCTAACCAAACCAAACATAACGTAACCACACGTAGCATAACTCAATATAACGTGCCGGGACTAGTATTGCTGGCATCCCCAGAGCCAAGCAGAGCATATTAGACCAACGCAGAGAGCTGAAACCCACCGAATAGGAGCGTACAGCACAAAAGTAGAAGCTATACTAACCATAATATGCCTAACCTTACCTAACCCTACGTAACGTAATTCAACGTAACGTGCTGAGGTCACTATTGCTG
>NW_016940007.1:0-7873 GCF_001483705.2 Eufriesea mexicana | reverse complement strand
CACCCAAACGTAACCTAACACAACGAAACGTGCAGAGGTCGCAATTGCTGGCCTTCCCAGAGCCAAGCTGAAAGCACTAGAGCACTGCATGGCGCAGAAATCCGCCTAACATCCGACTATATCACAAGAGTCAAAGCTACCCTCTCCTATCCTAACCAATCGTAACATAAGCAAGCATAGCATAACTAAACCTAACGTGCCGAGACCGCTTTTGCTGCCCTCCATAGTGCCAAGCAGGTCATACTAGACACCTGTGGAGCGCAGAAATGCACCGTATAGCGGCGTGCAGTACAAAAGATGAACCTAACCTCACAAAACTTAGCCTAACCCAACATAACCGAACGTAACTTGACTCATATAACGTGCCGAGACCAACGTAGTTGGCATTCCCAGGGCCAAGCTGAAAATATTAATGCCCTGTAGGGGACAGATGTCCACCTAATAGCAGTTTATAGCACTAAAGGCATAGCTGCCCTCTCCTAACCTAGAGAATCGCAACGTACCCTAACGAATCCTAACTTACAATGACATGCCACGTACACTATTACTGGCCTCCCCAGAGCCAAGCAGGACATACTAGAGCACAGTAGAGTGCCGAAGTCCATCGAATAGCTGTGCACAGCACAGAAGTTAAAGATACCCTGACAAAACTTAGCCTGACCCAACCTAAACGGATGTAGACTGTCTGAACGTTACGTGCAGATGTCGCTATTGCTGGCATTCACAGAGCAAAGCTGAAATCATTAGATCACTGTATGGAGCAGAAGTTGACATAATAGCAGTAAATAGCACCAAAGTCAAAGCTACCTCTCCAAACCTAACCAAACGTAACCTAACTTAACCTAACGAGCCGCGACGACTATCACTAGCCTCCCCAGAGCCAGGCAGGAGACACTAGTGGAGAGTAGAGTGCAGAAATGCATAGAATCGCAGTGTGTATCAGAACAGAATAGGCTATCCAAAACTAACCCGGAAGCGACGGAATATATCCGAGCATGGCATAACTGAAACAAACGTGCCGAGACCACCATTGCAGCACTCCACATAGACAAGCAGGACATACTAGAGCACAACAGAGAGCAGAGAACCGCCGAATAGCTGTGTACAACGCAAAGATAAAGCTATAAGATCAAAACTTGCCTATTCCAACGCAAATGAACATAACCTGTCCAAAAATAAAGTACCAAGGCAACTGTCCCTGGTATTCCCAGAGACAAGGTGAAGACATTAGAGCACTGCAGGGCGCAGAGATCCAGCTAACAGCAGACTGTAGCACTAACGTCAACGCTACCTCCATAACCTATCCAATCGTTACATAACGAAGCGAAACAAAACTCAACCTTACGCACCGCGACCACTATTGCTGGCCTCCACGGAGCCATGCAGTACATGTTGGTGGAGAGCACAACGCAGAAATCCATAGAATCGCACTGAACATCAGAAAAGCCAATGCCACCCAAGCCTATCCCAAAGCAACAGAACATAGCCAAACGTAGCCTACCTCAAACTAACGCGCCAAGGCCGCTATTGCTGCCCTTCCCAGAGCCAAGCAGGACACACTAGAGCACATCAGAGCGCAGAAATCCTCCGAAGAGCAGTGTGCAGCACAAGAGAAGAAGCCACCCTGACCAAACTTAGTTTGACCCAAACTAATAGAACGTAACATGACTCAACGTTACGTGCCGAGGAAACTATTGGTGGCCTTCCCATAGCCAAGCTGAAAGCATTAGAGCACTTTATGGCGCAGAAATCCAGCTAATAGCAGACTATAACGGTAAAGACATAATTATCCTCTCCTAACCTATAGTCTCGTAACATCGCCGATCGTATCCTAACTTACGCTGACGTGCCGCGACCACTACTACTACCCTCCACAGAGCCATGCAGAACACACAAGTTGATTGTAGGACGCAGTAATCCATACAGTCACAGTGTATATCAGAAAAGACATAGCTACCGGAGCCTAATATAAACCGACAGAACATCAACGAACATAGCCTAGCTCAACCTAACGTGCCGAGACCGCCACTGCTGCTCTTCCCAAAGCCAAGCAGGACAACTAGAGCACAGCAGATCGCAGAAATCAACCGAACAGCAGAGTACAGTGCAAAAGTTAAAGCTATCCTGACCAAACATTGCCCAAACCCACCTAACCGAACGTAGCACGTCCCATCGTAACGTGCCGAGACCACTATTGCTGGCATTCCCAGAGCCACGCTGAAAATATTAAAGCACTGTAGGGAGCAGAAATTTACCTAATAGCAGACCATAGCGCTAAAGCCAAAGCAATCCTCTCCTTACCGACCCACGCGTAACATAACCAAGCGTAATATCACTAAAACTAACGTGCCGAGACCGCTGTTGTTGCACTCCACAGAAACAAGCAGGTCACACTAGAGCACAGTAGGGAGCAGATATCCACCGAAAAGCAGTGTACAGCACAAAAGATGAAGCTACCCTGACCAAACATAGCATAACCCAACCTAACCGAACCTAACCTGTCCAAACATAACATGCCGAGATCACTATTGGTGGCCCTCCCAGAGATAAGCTGAAAATATCGGAGAAATGTATGGCGCAGAAAATCACCTAATAGCAGAATACAGCACTAACAACGAAGCTGTCCCCTCCTAACCTAACCAATCGTAACATGACCAAAGCTAACCTAACTCAACATATCGTGCCACAACAGCCATTGCTGGCATCCCCAGAGACAAGCAGAACATATTACTTGAGGGTAGAACGCAGAAGTGCATAAAATCACAGCGTAAATCAGAAAAGTCAAAGACACCCGGCACTGGCCCAAACAAACAGATCATAGACAAACATAGCCTGACCCAACCTATCGTGCAGAGACCGCAATTGCTGCCCTCCCCAGAGCAGAGCAGGGCATACTAGATCAGAGTAGAGCGCAGAGATCCACCGAATAGAAGTGTACACAACAAAAGTTGAAGCAATCCTAATCAAACATAGCCTAACCCAACCTAACGGAACGTATAGTGACCCAACGTAACTTGCAGAAACCACTAATGCTGTGCTTCCCAGAACCAAGCCGAAAATATTACAGCACTGTAGGGCGCAGAAACCCACCTAATAGCAGGCTACAGCGCTAAAGAGAAAGCATCCCTCACCTAGCCTAACCAAACGTGACATATCCAAACGTAACCCAAGTCAACCACTGTTGGTGGCCACCCCGCAGCCAAGCGCAACACATTACTGGGGAGTAGAACGCAGAAATCCATAGAATCGCATAGTATACCTGAAGATACTAAGCTACCCAAGCCTAGCCCAAAGCAACAGAACATATCCAAATAGCGTGACACAACCTAACGTGCCGAGACCACCCTTGCTGGCCTCCCAGAGCCAGGCTGAAAATACTAGAGCAGAGAAGGTCGCAGAATTCCACCCAATAGCAGACTATGGCACCAAATTCAAACCGACACTCTCCTTATCTAACCAATCGTAAAATAACCAAACGTAACCTAACACAAGCTGACGTGCCGCGACCACCGCTACTAGCCTCCCTTGAGCCAAGCTGAACACACAAGTGGGGAGTAGAATGCAGAAATCCTTAGAATCGCAGAGTATATCAGAAAAGTCATATCTACCCGAACCTGACCCAAACCGATAGAGCATACCCGAACATATCCTAACATAACCTAACATGCCGAAACCACTATTGCTACCACGCCAGTCCGCCCCCCCCCACCCGGCCGCAGAGTCAAGCAGACATACCGGTGGACAGCAGAGCGGAGAAGCACTCCGAATGGCAGTGCACAGAGCAAAAGTTGTAGCTATGCTTACCCAGGTTAGCCCAACCCAGCCTAACCGAACGTAACCTGTATCAACATAACGAGTCGAGGCCACTATTGATGGCATTGCCAGAGCCAAGCTGAAAATGTTAGTGCACTGCAGTGCGCAGAAGTCCACCTAATAGCCGACTATGGCACTAAAGTCAAAGTTGTCCTCTACCAACATAACCAATCGTGACATAGCGCAGCCTAACCTGCCGCGACACCTATTGCTGGCATCCCCAGAGACATGCAGGACGTACTAGAGCAGAGTAGGTCCCAGAAGTTCGCCGAACTGCAGTGTAAAGCACAAAGGTTAAAGTTACCCTAACCTAACTTAGCCTAACGCTACCTAACCGAAAGTAACCCGACTCAACACAGCGTGCTGAGACCATCATTGCTGGCCTACACAGGGTCAAGCAGAACATGTTAGTGGAGAGTAGACCGCAGAAACGGTAGAATCGCAGTGCATATCAGAAAAGTCAAAGCTACCCGAGCTTAACACGAGCCAACAGAGCATAACAAGGCATAACCTGACTCATCCAAACGTGCCGAGACCGCCATTGCTGCCCTCCGCGGAGCCAGGCAGGCTATACTACGGAACAGTTGAGCGCAGACATTCACCGAATAGCAGTGAACAGCACATAAGTTAAAGCTACCATTACCAAGCTTAGCATAACCCAACCTAATCGATCGTAACCTGGATCAACTTAACGAGCCGAGATAAGGATTGATGGCATTCCCAGAGCCAAGCTGAACATATTAGAGCACCGTAAGGAGCAGAAATCCACCTAGTGGCAGACTATGCCACCAAAGTCAAAGCTATCATCACCTAGCCTAACCAATCTTAACATGACCAAACCTAACCTAACTCAACCTAGCGTGACAAGACCGCAATTGCTGCCCTCCCCAGAGCCAAGCAGGACGTACAAGAGCACAGAATCGCATAGAAATCCATAGTGCATCAGTGTACGGCACGAAAGTCAAAGCTACGTTAACCAAACGTAGCATAACTAAACCTAACAGAACGCATCCTAACTCAAACTAACGAGCCGAGATCACTCTTGCTGGAATTCCCAGAGCCAAGCTGAAAATATTAAAGCATTGTCTGGCGTAGGAATCCACCTAATAGCAGATTACAGCACTAACGACCATGTTATCCCCACCTAACCTAACCAACCGCAACATGCCGAACCTAACCTAACTCAACCTAACGTGTCGCGACCAGCGTTGCTGGCCTTCCAAGTATCAAGCAGAACATATTAGTGGAGAGTAGAACGCAGAAATCAATAGAATCGCAGTGTATATCAGAAAAGTCAGAGCTACCCAAACCTAACCCAAACCAACAGAACATTGCGAAGCATAACTTAACGCAACCTATCCTGCCGAGACCGCTATTGCTGCCCTCCCCAGATCCACGCAGGGCGTACTAGACCGCACTAGAGCGCAGATAGCCACCGAATATCTGTTCACAGCAAAGAAGTTGTAGCTATCCCAACCAAACTTACACTAACGTAACCTAACCAAACGTATCGTAACGCAACCTAGCATGCCGCGACCACCATTACTGGCGTCTGCAGGGATAAGCAGAGTACAATAGAACACAGTAGAGCGCAGAAGTCTACAAAATGGCATTGTTGAGCAAAAAAGTCAAAGATATACACACCGGACCTAACAAACCCAAACCAAGCCAAACCTAATCTAACTCAACCTATCGGACCGTAACCAGTAGTGCTGTCCTTCACTGAGCAAGGCATGGAATATCAGAACGGAGTACCAAAAAAATCAAAGCTATCCCAGCCTTACCTAACTACACGTAACATAACCAAACGTAACCTAACTAAACGTAACTTGCCGATACAACAATTGTTGGCCTTTCCAGCGTCAAGCTGATCATACCAAAGCACAGTAGAGCGCAGGAGTCTACCGAGAAGCATTGTACAGCACAAAAGTCGAAGCACTCCTCTTCTAACCATACCAATCGTAGCTACAGAAACGTGACATCAGCCAACATAACGTACCGAGACCACTATTGCTGCCCCCCTCCCAACCAAGCAGGTCATATGAGGGGAGAGGAGAGCACAGGAGTCCATAAAATCGCAGTGCAAAGCTCAATAGTCGAAGCTACCTTATCCTAATGTTGCCAAACCTAACATATCCGAACGTTGCTTAACTCGAGCTGACGCACCGAGGCCACTACTGATGTATCCCCAGAGCCAAGCAGAATATGCTAAAGCACAATACACCGTAGTATCCGACCGCGTTGCAGTGCGTAGCAAAAAAGTCAAATATATCCTAACCTAACCTTACCGAACGTAGCCTAACTAAACATACCGTGCCGAGGATACTATTGCTGGACTAACCAGAGACAAACAGAGAATATTAGAGTATTGCAGGGCACAGAGATCCACCGAATAGTGGTGTATAGCATAAAAAGGAAAAGCTATCGCGGCCAAACTTAATCCAACCATGCATAAGCGAATGCAACCTATCCCATCATAGCGTGCAGTGACCACCATTGCTAGCCTTCGCAACTCCAAGTTGGACAAAGTTGGACGCTGTAGACCGCTGAAAACCACCGGAAATCTGTGTATAGCATAATAGTCAAACCTACCACCTACTAACCTAGCCAATCGCAACATTACCAAACGCAACCTAACAAAAACTGAAGCGCCGCAACCACGATTGCAGGCCTCAACAGAGCCAAGCAGAGCATATAAGATCAAATTAGAGCGTAGAAATTCACCGAATAGCGGTGTATAGCACAAAAGGCAAAGTTAACCTTTCCTAACCCAACCAATCGTGACACAACCAAATTAGCCTAACAAAGACTGTCGTGCCATGACCACTACTGCTGGGTTCCCCAAAGTCGAGCAGAGCATATCAGAGCACAGTAGATCGCAGAAATGAACCGAACAGCAGTGTATAGCACAAAAGTCGAAGCCATCCTGACCAAACTTAGCCATACCTAACCTGACCTAACGTAACCTACCGAAGCCATCCGTGCCACGACCGCAATTTCTGACCACCCCAGAGGCAAGCAGATGCTAGTACAGCAATACAATGCGCAGATATCGAACGAATAGCAGTGTATAGCACAAAGGTCAAGGCCATCCTAACCAGACTTAAGCTAACCTAACCCAACAGAGCTTAACATAACACAACAAAACCTTCCACGTCCGACATTGGTGGCATCTCCAGACACAAGCTTATACTAGTAGAGCACAGCAAAGCGCAGAAATCCTCCGAATAGCAGTGTATAGCACAAAAGTTTAAGCCAAACTAACCAAACTTAGCCAAACCTGACCTAACAAAGCATAACCAAACTAAACCTATCGTGCCACGGCAGCCATTGCTGGCCTCCCCACAGTTGAGTAGGGTATAGTAGAGCAACGAAGAGCGCAGAAGTCCACCGAGGAGCAGTGTACAGCACAAAAGTCAAAGTCATCCCAACCAAACTTAGCATACCCTGGCCAATCCAATCGTAACATAACTGAGACAAACGGGCCGCGACCACCACTGCTGGCTTCCCCAGGGTCGAGTATAGTATAGTAGAGCAGCGATGAGAGCAGGAATTCACCGAATAGCAGTATGCAGCATAAAAGTCAAAGATACCTTACCCTAACCTAACCAAACGTGACACAACCAAACGTAACCTAACTGCACTTATAGCACCGCGAGCACAATTTCCGGCCTTGCCAGAGTAAAGCAAAGAATACTAGATGACAGTAGGGAGCAGATGTCCACCGCGCAACTGTGCACAGCACAAAAGTAACAGCTATCCTGGCGAAACTTAGGGTAAACCAATCTAACCGAACGCAAATTTTCTCACCATAACGTGCAGTGACCACCATTTCTAGGATTCTTAACACCAGGCTGAGCACACTGGAATTCTGTAGAGAGCCGAAATCCACCGAATAGCAGTGTATACCACAATGGTCAGAGCTCCCACCTCCTAACGTAGCCAACAGTAACATTAGCAAGCGCAACCTAACAAAACCTGAAGTGCTGTGACCACGATTGCTGGTCTCCACAAAGCCAAGTAGAACATGTTAGTGGGTAGTAGACCTCACAAATCCATA
>NW_016940006.1:0-812 GCF_001483705.2 Eufriesea mexicana | reverse complement strand
TACATCCATACAACCGTCCACCCATACATCCATCCATCCATACATCCATACATACACACATACGCACATCCATAAATCCGACCAATCATACAACCACCCGTACATACATACGTCCATACATACACCTGTCCATCCATACGGCCATCCGTCCATACATCCATCCATCCATACATCCTCCCATCCACACATACATCGATCCATACATACATCCATCCATACGTACATCCACCAATCCATCTATCCATCCATACATTCATACATATATCAGTACATACATCCATCCATCCATACATACATAGATCCATACATTCATACATCCGTACATGCATACATTCTTACATCCATACATCCGTACATCAGTACATCCATACAACCGTACATCCATACATCCAAACATACATACATACATACATCCATTCATCCATCCATCCGTTCATGCATCCATCCATACATCCGTCAATCCATACATTCATACATGCATCTACACATACATCAATCCCTCCATAGATCCATCTATTCATGAATACATCCTTCCACACATCCATCCATCCATCCATACATCTATACAGACATCGATAATTTCATCCATCGATCCATACAACCATCCATTCATACATGCATCCACCAATCCATCCATCGATCCATACATCTATGCATTCATCAATACATACATCCATCCATGCATACATCCATACATCCATACTTCCATTCATCCATACATTCGTACATCCATACATCCACACATCCAGCCATACAGCCATCCGCCCATACGTCCATCCATCCATACATCCAGCCTTCCATACATCCATCCA
>NW_016940005.1:0-282 GCF_001483705.2 Eufriesea mexicana | reverse complement strand
CCACCGTATAGGAGTGTGAAACACAAAAGTCATAGCCATCCTAGCCAAACGTGACCTAACCTACCCTAACCAAACGCAACCTAAGTCAACATATCGTGCCACGTCCGCCACTGCTGGTCTCCATGAAGTCGAGCAGATTATAGTAGAGCTACGAAGGGCGCAGAAATACACCGAATAGCAGTGTATAGCACAAAGATATATTCATCCTATTCTAACCTAGCAAGTCGTGACATAACTAAACGTAACGTAACTCAAAGTAACGTGCCGCGACCACTACTTCCG
>NW_016940004.1:0-952 GCF_001483705.2 Eufriesea mexicana | reverse complement strand
AACCGCACAATAGCTGACAAAATCCTGACATAATCTGACCTAACCTAACAACCAAGCGCAGTGCAACTTCACGGAACTTGTCGCTACCACTATTGCTCGCCGTTAACAACCAAGCGCAGTGTAACTTCACGGAACTTGTCGCTACCACTATTGCTCGCCACTCTGAGCCGAGCAGAGTATAGAAGAATAACGTAGAGCGCAGATATTCGCAGAATAGCAGTGTAAAGCACAAAAGATGAAGATATCCTAACCTTACCTGACCTAACCTAACCAAACCTGTGGTAGTACGTCTCAACATGAATTTCCGAGACCTCTATTGCTGGCCACACCAGAGCCTAGCAGAACACACTAGAGCACACTGCCGTGCAGACACCCACCGGGTAGCAGAGTATAGCACAAGAGTCAAAGCTATCCTGACGAAACGCAACCTCACGTAACACAGCAGAGCGTAACATAACAAAACCTAACGTGACACGACCACAATTTGTGGATTCCTAGAGACTAGTAGAAAATATTAGAGCAGAGTAGGGAGCAGAAGCTCTTCGAATAGCAGCGCGCAGCAAAGAAGTCAGTGCTACACTGTTCTAACGTAACAAAGCGTAACACAGCCAAACGCAAACTATCTCACCCTATAGTGCCGTGACCTCTACTGCTGACCACTCCAGAGCCGAGCAGCACAGATTAGGGGAGAGGAGAGTTCATAAATCCATAGAAACACGGTGTATAGATGAAGGTCATGGCTATCATAATCGAACTATGCCTAACCCAACCTCGCAAATGTAACATAATAGTGATCGCGGCAAGTTACGTTTGGTTAGGCCAGGTTAGATTATGTTTGGTCAGGTTGCCTTCATCTTTTGTGCCACGCGCTGCAGTGCGGGCGATTTCCACGCTCTACTGTGATCTACCATATTCTGCCCGTCTCTGCGGGTGCCAGCAATAGTGGTCTCGG
>NW_016940003.1:0-428 GCF_001483705.2 Eufriesea mexicana | reverse complement strand
TATAGTCTGTTATAGCTCAGTGAATAGATCGCCTAACGCCTTCAATCCAATGGCAAGTACAGCCATCTACTCGTCTGAGAATAAGTCTATTCAAAATCAATAATCGGTTATAGCTTGGTGAATAGATATCCTAACGCCTTCAATTCAATGGCAAGTACAGCCATCTGGTTGCCAGGGTATAGGTCTATTCAAAATCTAAAGCATTTCATACCTTGGTGAATGTATCGCCCAACGCATTCAATCCAATGGCAAGTACAGCCATCTACTTTCCAGAGAATAGGTCTATTCAAAATCAGTAACCTGTTATAGCTTGGTGAATAGATGGCCTAACGCCTTCAGCCCAATTGCAAGTACATCCATTTACTTGCCTGAGAATTTGTCTATTCAAAATCTGTAAGCTGCCATAGCTTAGTGATTAGATCGCCTAA
>NW_016940002.1:0-676 GCF_001483705.2 Eufriesea mexicana | reverse complement strand
CGACATTAGGCGAAAATGTCTATAAAATTGAACATTTCGGTCATATAATATTGCTATGCAATTGCTATAGCAAACAAATTGTATCATGTCTCCTTATTTACACAGAAAAGTTTGCTCGCCACCATATTAGTCGAAAATGTCAATAAAATTGAAGTTTTCAGCCTTATTCTGTTGCAATGCAGTGGATATAACAAACCAAAAGTATCTTTCCTCCTTATTTATGCGGAAAATCTTGCTCACCAAGATATTAGTCGAAAATGTCAATTAAATTGAACCTTTCAGTCAGATTCTATTGCAATACAGTGGCTATAGCAAACCAATTTAATCTTTCCTCCTTATTCATGCAGAAATGTCTTCTCGCCACGATATTAGTCGAAAATGTCAATAAAATTGAACTTTTCAGCCTTATTCTTTTGCAGTGCAATGGCTATAACAAACCAAAAGTATCTTCCCTCCTTATTTATGCGGAAAATCTTGCTCACCAAGATATTAGTCGATAATGTCAATAAAATTGAACTTTACAGTCAGATTCAAATGCAATACTATGGCTATAGCAAACAAATTTAATCTTTCCTCGTTTTTCATGCCGAAATGTCTTCTCGCCACGATATTAGTCGAAAATGTCAATAAAATTGGACTTTTCAGCCTTATTCTTTTGCAGTGCAATGGCTATAAC
>NW_016940001.1:0-409 GCF_001483705.2 Eufriesea mexicana | reverse complement strand
ACGCCAATAGAATCTTTCCTCCTTATTTATGCATGCAAGGTAGCTCACTACGATATTAGTCGAAAATGTCAATAAATTTGTGGTTTCCAGCATGATTCTGTAGAAATGCATTGGCTATAGCACGCCAATAACATCTACCATCCTTGTTTATGCAAAAAAGATAGCTCGACACGATATTAGTCGAAAGTGTCAATAAAATTGAATTTTCCAGCCAGATTCCAGGGCATTGAAATAGCTATAGCAGGCCAATAGTATCTTTCCTCCTTATTTATGTAAGAAAGTTAGCTCACCACGATATTAGTCGAAAATGTCAATAAAATAGAATTTTTCATGAAGATTCTACAGGATTGCAATGCCTCTAGCACTCCAATAGGATCTCTCCTCCTTATTTATGCAAGAAAGTAAGCTC
>NW_016940000.1:0-2690 GCF_001483705.2 Eufriesea mexicana | reverse complement strand
AAAATGACTATAGAATTACTATAGAATACTATAGAATTTTTGCCTCAAAAATTACTAAAGAATTACTATACAATGCTATAGAACTTTTGCCCAAAAAGTTACTATAGAATTACTAAAGAATACTATAGAACTTTTGCCCAACAAATTACTATAGAACTACTAAAGAATAATATAGAACTTTTTCCCAAAAGATTACTATATCATTACTATACAATGCTATAGAATTTTTACCCCCAAAATTTCTACAGAAATACTAAAGAATACTATAGAATTTCTGCCTAAAAAATTACTATAGAATTATTATAGAATACTATAGAATTTCTGCCTAAAAAATTACTATAGAATTATTATAGAATACTATAGAACTTTTGCCCAAAATTCTTGCCCAATTTTTATCAAAACAAATTTCCTAACATTTATCACTGCACATGTTGGCACAGTATAGCAACATTTAAAAGCACAAAGATTTACGTGTTAACACATTGACTGCCATGGTGGCCACCAGTGACCGGCATTTGTATCCTCAGTGAAGCCATGGGGGCACCAGTGTCTGGTGACACTAATTTTTTAAAATTATATTTATTTTATTCCAATCATTCTTTAAAAATGTGAACAACCTAAATAAATAGAGAACTTTGAACAGAAGACACTAATAATTTTCAATTAATAATTTGCAATTTGGAAATTTTATCGTGACCCCCTGAGCGAACCATATGAAAAGTGCGTAGCTGTCATGGTGTTAAAGTTCTTCGTACACTTAAGGTTTCTTTAAACTCAAGTCTCTATTGCTTCAATATTTCTGCCTCGAGGCTTTCAGATATTTGACGAATGCAGAAGACGTGCATTTTCGTGACTGCGAGAAACGCAAGGACTTAACTGTGCTTCGTCGAAGTGTACACACCTGAACACTCAAAATCTTTGTTCGTTTACGTGTTTCTCGTACTTGCGACATTTTTATGAAATTAGAGAGTCTCGAGCAGAGAGGCTTGAATTTCAGCGAGCATTACACCTGAAGAAAGAAGAGACTATGTCGAAGAGGCCCGGTAAGAGGGCAACTACTAATGACTCTGGATGGAGGGTCATTCTTCTTACTACCTTGCCATTGTGCTTGCCTATAGTTGTAGCAGGAATAGTAAAAGTGGTAATTATCTTTGGATCGATGGAAGCGTGTATGAGTTATACGAGCTATATCGAACCTAACCTGAAAATATTTAAAAAATCACGCTTTGGGTTTGTCGCAATTTGCTAGTGTCACAAGCAGGTGCCAATTATACTTGCAAAAGATACCGTCGCGATGAAATTTGCAACGTGGTACGAATGTCTATTCTAATTTGAATTCGCTGGTATTTAAGATATTTAATTTAAATAATTGAATTCGTTGATATTTAATTTCGTAAAATACTTAATTTAAATTTAAGAATTCTACAGTGGCTACAGTGCATTGTACTTAAACAGAATTTTTTTCAAAACAGTGACAAGGTTAGTGAATTATTCTGTATACTAAAATATACGAAAACGTGGTACAATTATTCGTCGTATGAAAATTAATTTCTCAGAAAATTGGGTTTATGATATTCCACCGAAAATTAGTCGTGAGTTGGAAATTTTCAAAGTCAATTTTCTCCTCGACTCTCTCCAAGGACCAAGGGGTGCATTGAGCGTTTAGAAGTGCCTCATGCGACTCGCGGGTTGCAATTTGAATATCTCTGATATTATACAACGAAATTTCTGCGAAAACGTGTATAACAAATTTATCTATTCAATGAATTTCGGATAACAAAAGCTTTGTTTCCATAAATCTCGTTACCTATATTACGATTTGATCGAATTCGTACCGCTTTTCATCCCAAAGTATGTACGCTCTATAGGAACGATCGTTTGTTTGGTAATCGAGCCAGGAAGCAATCAAGAACAGGTGGCACTCGCTATTCAACGCGGTCGTGATTAAAGAAATTAGTAGCACCATCGTTCTCTGATGTGTCGTCCATAAACAAGGATTACGGATAATATCGTGGAAAAATCGATGGCTCTTTCTATTTTGCAAAGATACTGCTGCCAAAAGTGAACAATGATCCCCAAATACGATGAATTTTCTATTCGAATTTTCGTTTCTAGGAGAAAAAAGAAAGCCTGTAAAACTATATGTGGGAATGGTGAACGCGACGTATTTAAGTGTCGTTAGGTTAGGTTAGGTTAAGGGTGCAAGGGCATGAAACAGGAGAGTTCTTTGAGAGATAGTCAGTGTGAAAGTCTTAGAATAAGTTAAAAGTTAAAAGCTAAGTTAAAAGCTTAGAATAAGTTAGTTCGCGATAAATCATATTTATTTACCACCGTTGATTTGCTGCTGCCCAACAATCCTACATATAAGTGTATAAAAATATACAGGATGGGTCACCACATGTTGCCATCTAGATATACGTCATTATTATTCTTATCGTGGAAGGAATAACCAGTGGTAGGACGAATTAAGAAATTATAAAATGGTTACGAATCGTGGACAAAGAACTAAAACAGAGTCAAATAGAGGGAAGTGTAGAATAAACATGTAGTACTCCAAGATAGGCGATCCGAGAATTAAGTTAGTATTTAGATTATCGATTAGGTTAAACATGGACACGATAGTTGTCGATGTAAGGATGAGTGGGTTAACAAAATCTGTAAGACCAAGTTCCTTTTCTAGGCCGCAGAGG
>NW_016939999.1:0-584 GCF_001483705.2 Eufriesea mexicana | reverse complement strand
TACTATTGTTGGCCTCCACAGGGCGAATCAGAGCAAAATAGAGCAATGTAGGGTGCAGAAAACAACCGAATAGCGGTGCATAGTGTAAAAGCTGGAGACATCTGAACAAAACGTTACCTAATGTAACCTAACCAAGCGTAACTTAACACATCCAAGCGTGCGACGACCACTATCACTGGCCTTCCCATAGACAACAGAGGATATCAGAGCAATGCAGACCGCAGTGCCGAATAGCAGTGTACAGCGCAATAGTCAAAGCTACAATTTCCAGGCATAACCAAACCAAGCCAAGCCAAACGTAACATAGCTAAGCCTAACTTGCCGGGACCAGAGATGCTGGCATCCGCAGAGCCAAGCAGAGCCAATTAGAGTACTGTGGATCGCAGAAGTCCATCGTACAACAGTGTATAGCACAATAGTCAAATCTATCCTGTCCCAACCTGACAAAACGTAACATAACCAAACGTAACATAACTCAACCTAACATGCCGAGACAACTATTGCTGGCCTCCCGAGAGTCCGGTAGAGTATAGTAGAGCAATGTATAACGCAAGAATCCACCGAGGTACAGTGTATAGCATAAA
>NW_016939998.1:0-532 GCF_001483705.2 Eufriesea mexicana | reverse complement strand
ATGTATGTATGGATGGATGGATTGTTGGATGTATGTATGGATGGATGGATGTGCGGATGGACGAATGTATGCATGTATGAATTTATGGATGGATAGGTCTATGGTTGGATGGATTTATTGATGGGTGGATGAATGGATTTATCGATGGATGTATGGATGGATGAATGGACGCATGTATGGATGTATTTATAGATATACGTATGGATGTATGGATGTATGGATGTATGCATGTATGGATGTACGTATGTGTGAATGTACGAGTGTATGGGTGTACGGATGTGTGGATGTATGTATCTATATTTGTATGAATGTATGGATGGATGGATGTATGAGTGGATGTATGTATGGATGGATGTATGTATGGATGTATGCATGGATGTATGTATGGTCGTTTGTATGGATGTATGTATGTATGTTTGGATGGAAGTATGGAAGGTTGTGGGTATGGATGTGTGTATGGACGAATGTGTCTGTGTATGTATGGATAAATGTATTGATGTATGTATGGATGTATGGATGGGTGGTTGGATGG
>NW_016939997.1:0-630 GCF_001483705.2 Eufriesea mexicana | reverse complement strand
GCAATGGCTATAGCACGCCAATAATATCTTTCCTCCTTATTTATGAAAGAAAGGTAGCTCACAGCGATATTAGTCGAAAATGGCAGTAAAATTGAATTTTCCAGCGACATCCTATAGCAATGCAACGGCTATATCGCGTCAATAAACACTTTCCTCCATATTTATGCTCGAAAGTTAACTCACCGCGATATTAGTGGAAAATGTCAACAAAATTTAATTTTCCAGACGGCTTCTATAGCTCTGCAATGGCTATAACACGCCAATAGAATCTTTCCTTCTTATTTATGCAAGAGAGTTTGCTCACCACTATATTATTCGAAAATGTTAAAAAAATTGTTTTCCCCAGTCTGACTCTAGAGCATTGCAATGGCTGTAGCGCGCCAATATAATCTGTCCTCCTTATTCATGCAAGAAACATACCTCACCACGATATTAGTCGAAAATGTCAATACAATTGAATTTTCCACGCAGTCAGATCCTGTAGCAATGCAATGGCTACAGCTCGACAATGGAATCTTTCCTCCTTACTTATGCACGAAAGCTTGCTCACCACGATATTAATGGAAGATGTCAATGAAATTGAATATTCCAGCTAGAATCTAAAGCATTGCAATGGCAAAAGCACGCCAA
>NW_016939996.1:0-1313 GCF_001483705.2 Eufriesea mexicana | reverse complement strand
TTTGATAACCGCGATATTAGCCGAAAATGTCAATAAAATTGAATTTTCCAGCCAGTTTCTATATCACTGCATCGGGTATAGCGCGCAAATAGGATCTTGCCTCCTTATTAATGCCAAAAAGTTATCTCACCACGATATTATTTGAAAATGTCAATAAAATTGAATTTTGCATGCAGATTCTATAGCATTGAGATGGCTATTGCACGCCAATAGAATCTTTCCTCCTTATCCGTGCAACGAGTTCAGCTCACCACAATATTATCCGAAAATGTCAACAAAATTGAATTTTCCAGCCAGATTATATAGCACTGCAATGGCAATAGCACGCCAATAGTATTCTTCCTCCTTATATACGCAAGGAGGGCAGCTCACCGCGATACTGTCCGAAAATGTCATTAAAATTGAATTTTCCAGCCAGATTAAATAGCATTGCGATGGCAATAGCACGCCAATAGTATTCTTCCTCCATGTTAATGCAAGAAAGTTAGGTCACCACAGTATTAATCGAAAATATCAATCTAACTGAATCTTCCAGCCAGATTCTATAGCACTGCAACTGGTATTGCACGCAAATGGAATCTTTCCTCCTTATTTATGCAAGAAAGTTAGCACACCCCGATATTAGTTGAAAACGTCAATAAAATTTAATTATCCAGCATGATTCTATAGCATTGCAATGGCTATAGCACGCCAATAGAATAGTATCTTTCCTCCTTATTTATGCAAGAAAGTTAGCTCACCCCGATATTAGTCGAAAATGTTAATAAAATTGGATTTTCCATCCAGATTATATGTCATTGCAATGGCTATAGCACGCCAATAGAATCCTTCCTCCTTATTTATGCAAGAATGTTAGCTCACCCCGATATTAGTCGAAAATGTCAATAAAGTTTCTTTGCCATCCAGATTATATATCATTGCAATGGCTATAGCACGCCAATAGAATCTTTCCTCCTTATTTATGCAAGAAAGTTACCTCACCACGATATTATTTGACAATATGAATATAATTGAATTTTCCACGCAGATTCTATAGCATTGCGATGGCTATTGCACGCCAATAGAATCTTTCCTCCTTATTTATGCAAGAAAGTTACCTCACCACGATATTATTTGACAATATGAATATAATTGAATTTTCCACGCAGATTCTATAGCATTGCGATGGCTATTGCACGCCAATAGAATCTTTCCTCCTTATTTATGCAAGAAAGTTACCTCACCACGATATTATTTGACAATATGAATATAATTGAATTTTCCACGCAGATTCTATAGCATTGCGATGGCTATTGCACGCCAATAGAATCTTT
>NW_016939995.1:0-6721 GCF_001483705.2 Eufriesea mexicana | reverse complement strand
CCTACCCAAACAAACGTTCCGAAACCTAGCTCAGACGCACGTGCCGAGACCACCAATACTGGCTACCCCAGAGCCAAACAGAACATATTATAGCACAGTAGATGGCAAAAGTCCGCCGAATAGCAGTTTGTGGCACAAAAGTCTAATACATCCAGTCCTAACTTGATCATGCGTCACATAAGCAAATGTAGCACAACACAACCTACCGTGTCGGGGCCACTATTGCTGGAATGCCCAGAGCCATGCACAATATACCAGAGCACAGCAGAGCGCACAAATCCACCGCATTGCTGTGTGTAGCACAAAAGTCAAACATACCATGACCTAACCTGACCTTAACTGACCTAACCAAACGTAGTGTAAATCTACACAACGAGATGAGACCAATATTGCTGGGCAGCCCACAGACAAGCAGAACAAGCAGGACATTTTGGAGCGCAGTAGAAAGCAGATATCCACCGAATAGCAATATAGAGCACAAGAATCAAGACTACCGCGTCCTAACCTAAAAAACGTAGTATAACACAAAGTAACGGGCAGCGACCGCTATTGGTGGCCTCCGCGGAGCCAAGCAGATTGTAGTAGAGCACAGTAGACCACATGAATCCATCGAATAACAGTGTATCTCACTAAAGTAGGAGCTACACTAACCAAACATAGCCTAAGCTAACCAAACCAATCGTAACATAACTCAACCTGACGTGCCACGCCCACTATTTCTCGCCGCCCCAGAGTCTAGCAGAGTATAGTAGGGCGCAGTAGAGCGCAGAAATCGGTCTCATTGCATTCTATGGCATAATACTCAGAGATATCATAACCGAAAATGGCCCAACTTAATCTAACCAAACGTTTTCTAACACAAAATAACGCGCCGCGACG
Source organism: Eufriesea mexicana (assembly GCF_001483705.2). NCBI lineage: Eukaryota > Metazoa > Arthropoda > Insecta > Hymenoptera > Apidae > Eufriesea > Eufriesea mexicana. The sequence goes on along the minus strand of NW_016939995.1, from coordinate 5,842 downwards.
ACTATTGCAGGCCCCCCAGAGACAAGCAGTATATACTAAAGCATAGTACAGCGCAGATACCAGCCGTATTGCACTCTATAGCACAGAAGTCAAAGTTGTCCTATCCTAACATATCCAACCTTGACGCATCAGAACGTAACCTAACAGGATAACGTCCCGCGACCACTGTCGCTGGCCACCCCAGAGTCAAGAAGAATATACTAGAGCACCGGAGAGCGCAGAAATCCACCGCAGTGCAGTGCCAAGCACGAAAGTGATAGGTTCCCTAACCTAACCTGACCTAACCTAACATACACAGGCGTAGTGTAACTCAACATATTGTTGCGAGACAAATATTGCTTGGCTCCCCAGAGTCAAACAGGACATATTAGAGCACAGCAGAGTGCCGGAATCCATCGAAGGGCAGTGTATAGCACCATAGCCAAAACAGCCGCTCCTAACCTAGCCAGAGGTGACCTACCCAAACGTAACATAAATCAACCTATCGTGCAACGACAGACATTGCAGGCCCCCCAGATTCAAGTAGAGTATAGTTGAGCAACGAAGAGGGCAGAAAGCCTCCGAACAGCAGTGTATAAACAAATTGCCGTAGCTGTCCTATCCCAACCTCCAAAGCCTATCGTAACCAAACGTAACCTAACACATCCCGACGTGCCGAGACCACCATTGCTGCCTCCGAAGAGGCAAGTCCAACATATTGGAGCACAGTAGAGTGCAGAAACCCACCGAATGGCAGCGTTTATGACAAACGTCAATGTTATCCTCTCTTTACCAGGCCAAGCGTAACGTCACAAAACGTAGCCTAACGTCACGAGACCACCATTTCTGCCCCCACCAGTGCCAAGCAGAACATACTAGAAGGGCGTAGAGCGCAGAAGTCAACAGAATCGCAGTGCATAGCACAGTAGTCTAAGCTACCCTATCCTAACATAGCCACACGTACCGTAACCGAACGTAGCTCTACTAAACCTGTCGTGCTCAGACCACTCTTCCTATCCTCCGCAGAGCCAAGCAGTATGTACTAGAGCACAGTAGGGCGCAGAAAACCACCAGACTGCAGCGTGCAGCACAGAAGTCAGAAATATCGCCTCCTATCCTAGCCTATCCCAACCAAATCGAACAAAGACAGACCGAGCCTGACGGGACGGGACCACAATTACTGGCATCCCCAGAGCCTGAAAGAGTATAAGAGAGCTATGTAAAGCGAAGAAATCCGCCGAATACAAGTCCATAGCACAAAAGTCAACCCTACCGTGTCCTAACTTATCCACACGTAATACAAACGAACGTAAGCAAACTTAGCCTAACATGCCGAGACCATGATTGCTGGCCTCCACAGAGACAAACAGAATAGGCTGGAGCACAGTAGAGCGCAGAAACCCACCAAATAGCTGTGTATAGCACTAAAGACAGAGAAACGCTAACTCAACCTGCACTAAGCTATACTAACCAAACGTAGGCTAACTAAACCTAACATGCCGAGTCTACTGTTGCTGTCCTCCTCATCGCCATGCTGAACAAATTAGAGGAGACTAGAGCGCAGAAATCTATACAATCCCAGTGCACGGCACAATAGTCGAAGTTACCCTACCCCAACATTGCCATACTTAACATACCCGAAGGTAGCTTAACACAACCTAACGTGCCGAGGCCGCAATTGCTAGCCTCCCCAGAGCCAAGCAGAATATACTAGAGCACAGTAGACCGCAGTATTCCACCGCACTGCAGTTTATAGCACAAAAGTGTAAGATATCCTAATCCCCCCCCCCCCTGCTTTTCGGTGGATTTCTGCGATCTACTTAGCTCTAGTATGTCCTGCTTGGCTCTGGAGAGGGCAACAATAGCGGTCTCCTCACGTTATGCTGAGGCACGTTGCGTTCGGTTACCTTGGCTTAGGCTATGTTTGGTCAGGGTAGGTTCAACTTTTGTGCTCAAACATAGCAACTCAGTGGAGTTCTTCGCCCCACTGCGCTCTAGTGTGTCCTGCTTGGCTCTGGGGTTGGCAAAAATAGGGGTGTCGGCGCGTTAGATTGAGTCAGGCTTTGTTTGGTTATGTCATGTTGGTTTGGGTTAGGCTTGTGTAGCTTTGTCTTTTCAGATGTACACATCTACTACATGGGTCTCTGCGTTCCACTCTCCGCTAACGTATTCCGCTTGAGTCTGCGCTGGCCAGCAATAGTGGTCGCGGCACGTTAGCTTTAGTTCTTCTACGTTCGATTATGTTACGTTTGGTTAGGTTAAGGTGTGGTAGCTTCGACTTTTGTGCTGTACACTGCGACTCTATGGACTTCTGCGCTCTACGCTACTCTAACATGTTCGGTTCGCGTCTAGCGGGCAGTAGCAGGGGTCTCTACACGTTAGGACGACATATGTTACGTTTGGCTAGGTTTGTTTGCGGTAGGTTCGGTCAGGGTAGCCTTGACTTTTGAGCTATACACTGTTATTCGGCGGATTCCTGCGCTGTACTGTCCTCAGCTATATTCTACTTGGCCGTGGTTTTGATTGGCTAGGTTAGGATAGGGTAGCTTCCACTTTCGTGCTATACGCCGCGATTCCATGGATTTCGGCCCTCTGCCGTGCTCTAGTATGTTCTGCTTGAGTCTGTGCAGACCAGCAGTGGCGACTCCGGCACGATAGGTTAAGTTCTCTTACATACGGGTATGATACGATAAGCTGAGTTTGGAGATGGTGGCTTTGGCTTTTGTGCTATACACTGCGGTTCTATGGATTTCGGCGCTCTGTTCTCCTCTAGTATGTTCCGCTCGGCTCTGGAGTGGCCAGCGCTAGTAGTCGCGGCACGTTAGGTTGCGCTCGTATACATACGGCTAAGTTACATTTGATTAGGTTAAGATAGGGATGCTTTGACTTTGGTGCTATAAACTGAAATTCTATGGACTTCCGCGCTGTACTCTGCACTAGTGTGCTCTTCTCGTTCCAGGCGGGCAGTAATACGTGTCTGGTCACGTTAGGTTCATATATGTTACGTTTGGCTAGGTTATGTTACGTTAGTTTCGGTCATGGTAGCTTCGTCTTTTGCGCTATACGCTGTTATTCGTTGGATTGCTGCGTTCTAACGTGCTCTGCTATGCTCCGCACGACCCTTGGAAGGAAAGCAATAACGGTTCCGGCACGTAATGTTGAGTTATGCTACGTTCGGGTTGGTTAGGTTAGGACTAGTAAGGGTTGGATGTCTTTGACTTTTGTGCTGTGCACTGCATTGCGGCGGATTTTTGCCCTCCGCTGGGACCTAATATGTTCTGCCTGGCTCTGTGTGCGCCAGCAATTTTGATCTCGGCACGATAAGAGGAATTATGCTTCGTTTGGTTATGTTAGGTTATGTTAGATTCAGTTAGGATGGCCTTGACTTTTGCGGCATACACTGCAGCCCGGTGGATTCCTGCGCGCTACTGTGCTCTACTATTTTCTGCCTGGGTCTGGGGATGCTAGCAATAGTGGTCGCGTCACGTTATGTTGAGTTAGGCTACGTTTGTTCAGGATATGTTTGTTTGGGCTAGGTTCGGATATCTTCGGCTTTTCTGCTATACACTGCGATTCTGAGTATTCATGCGCTATACTATTCTGTAATATGTATGCTCGGGACTGGGGAGTCCAGCAATGGTGGTCGCGGCACGTTAGGGCGAGTCTGCTTACGTTTGGATATATTCAGATTCGTTAGGTAAGGATGGGATAGCTTGACTTTTCCGTTGTACACTTTTATTGGCTGGATTTTTGCGCTCTACTGTGATGTAATGTACTCTGCTTGGTCCTGGCGAGGCCAGCAACAGCGGTTGCGGCACATTAGGTTGTGTTCGGTTGCGTTTGAAAGAGTCACGGTTGGTTAGGTTAGGAAAGGATAGCCACGAATTTTGATCTATACACAGATATTCGGTGGATTTCTTCGCTCTACTGTCCTCTAATATGCCCTGCTTTGCTCTGCGGAGGCGACAAATAGTGGTCGCGGATCATTTGGTTAGGCTACGATAGCATGGGTTAGATTTGGATACCTTTGACCTTTCTGCTGTACACTGCCATTCCATTGACAGCTGCACACCATTCTCCTCCGATATGTTCTGCTTGGCGACGGGGAGGCCGGCATTATTGGTCTAGGCACGAAAGGTTGTGTTAGGTTACGTTCGGTTTTGTTACGATTGGTTAGGTTAGGATAGGATAGCCTCGACTTTTATGTTATACACCGCTATTCGGTGGATTTTTGCGCTCTGCATTGCTCTAATCTGCTTTCCTTGGATCTGGTGGTTCCAGGAAGAGTATACTCGGCACGTTAGGTTAAGTTATATTATGCGTGGAAATGTTAAGTTACGTTGTGTTAGGTTAAGGTAGCTTTGACTTTTGTGCTGTACACTGTTATTCTATGGACTTCTGCGTCTTTCTGTGCGCTGTCACACTCTGCTTATCTCCGTGGACGCCAGGAATAGTGCTTCCGGCACGTTAGGCTGAGATATGTTAGGTCTGGCTATGTTATGATAGCGTGGGTTACGTTTGGATACCTATGACCTTTCTGATATTCACTGCCATTCTATTGACTCCTGCGCGCCATTCTCCTCCAATATGTTCTGCTTGGCGATGGGGAGGCCAGCGATATTGGTGTTGGCACGTTAGGTTGCTTTATGTTACGTTTGCATATGCTACGTTTGGTTAGGTGAAGACAGGATAACCCTGACTTTTGTGCTATACACAGCTTTTTAAGGTTTTCGGCGCTCTCCGCCACTCTACTATACTCTGCACGACTCTAGGGCTCCAGCAACGTCGGTCGTGGCACAATGTGATTAGTTAGGTAGCGTTTGGTTAGTTTAGGTTAGGTTAGGTCCGATCAGGATGGCCTTGAATTCTGTGCTATACGCTGCTCTTCGGTGCATTTCTGCTCTCTACTCTGCTGCAATATGCTCTGCTTGGCACTGGGGAGGCCAGCAATATTGTTCTCGGAGCGTTAGCTTGAGTTAGGCTACGTTTGGTTGCGTTAAGTTAGCTTTGGTTAGGTATGGACATCTTTGACTCTTGTGTTATAAATTGCAGCTAAGTGGATTTCTGCGCTCTACTGTACTCTACTGCACTCTGCTCGACTCTGGGGAGGCCAGCAATAGTGTTCTCGGCGCGTTAGCTTGTGTTATGCAACGTTCGGTTACGTTACGTTTGGCTAGGTTAGGACAGGTTAGCTTTAACCTTTGTGCTATACACTGCTATACGGTGGGTTTCAGCGCTCTAATGTGCTCTCATATGTTATGGCTGGCTCTGTGGAGTGGAGCAGTAGTGGTCTCGGCACGCTAGGTTGAGATATGTTTCGCCGGGCTTGGCTTGGATAGAAAATGTCTGGTTAGGGCAGCTTTGACTTTTGTGCAATAGACTGATATTCGGCCGATACCTGTCCATTGCATTGCTCTACTAGCACCTGCTTTTCTCTGTGGAGGTCAGCAATACCTGTCGCAGCACGTCTGGTTGAGTTATGTTTCGTTGCTTTTGGTTTGGGTAGTCTAGATTTGATTATTGTGGCTTTGACATTTGCGCCATACACTGCTATTCGGTGGATTTCTGCGCTGCACTGCGCTCTAGTATATTCTGCTTGGCTATGGGGAGGCCAACGCTAGTGCTCTCGGCACGTTAGGTTGAGCTATGTTACGTGTGATTATGCAACGTTTGTCTAGGTCAGGATAGAAAAGCTTGGACATTTCTGCTATACACTGCCCTTCCGCGGATTTCTGTGCTCTGCATTTATCTACTATACTCTGCTCAACCCTCGGGAGTCCAGCAATAATGCTCGCGGCACGTCAGGTTGCGTGAGAATACTTTCGGATGTGTTGGGTTATGCTGCTTTAGATTAGGGTAGCTT
>NW_016939994.1:0-1276 GCF_001483705.2 Eufriesea mexicana | reverse complement strand
TGTGCTGTAGTTTTTTCTGCTTGGATCTGGCGAGGCCAGCAATGGCGGTCTCGGCGGTCTAAGATCAGTTACGTTACGCCCTGTTTTCATATGTTTGGATAGGTCTGGTTTGGTTTGCTTTGTCTATTGTGCTATACACTCCTAACAGAAAATATATGTGCACTACGCTGCTCTACTAGCAGCAGCTTGTATCGCGGATGGCCAGCAATAGCGGGCGTGGCAGGTCTGGTTGTGTTACGTTACGCTTGGTTATGTTAGGTCAGGTGTGGTTTGTTAATGACGGCTTTGACTTTTCTGCTACACACTGTTATTCTGTGGACTTCTGCGCTCTACGTTGCTGTACTCTGCTCTGTTCCGCTCTCGGGAGGCCAGCAATAGCGGTATCTCCTCGTTAGATTCTGTTACGTTACGTTTGGTTAGGTTAAGCTTGTTAGCGTTAGGTTAGGATGACTTCGACTTTCGCGCTATACGCTCCCATCGTATGGACCTCTCCTCTCAACTCTTCTCTTATATGCTCTGCTTGGCGCTGTGGAGGCCGGCGATAGTGCTGTCGGCGCGTTAGTTCGTGTTATGTTACGTTTTGTTTTGTTACGTTTGGTAAGTTTAGGATAGGTAGACTTTCTCGCCATACGCTGCTTTTCGGTGGATTTCTGCGGTCTTATCTGCGCTACTATACCCTGCTCCGCTCTGTGCAGCCCAGCATAGCGGGCGAGGCACGATAGGTTGGGTTACGTTACATCTGGCTATGTTAGGTTAGGCTAAGTTTGTTTCGGATTGCTTTCACTTTTGTGCTATAAACTGCTATGCGGTGGATTTCTACGCATTACTGAGCTCTAGTACATTCTGCTTGGCTATGTGGAGGGCGGCAGTTTTGCTCTCGGCACGTTAGGCTGTGTTAGGTTGCGACAGGTTATGCTACGTTTGGCTGTGTCTCGAAGGGTGGCCTAGGCTTCAGTGCTATACACTGTACTTCGGTGGATTCCTGCGCTATACACTGCTCTGCTATACTCTGCCCGACTCTCGGGAGACCAGCAATAGTGGTCTCGGCACGTCAGCTTGAGATACGTCACGTTTGGCTATTTTCCGTTGGTCTGGGATATGTCTTGGTAGCTTCGACTTTTCTGATGCACTCTGTGATTCTTCGTCTTTTTGCGTTCTACTCTCCACTAGTGTGTTCTGCTTAGTTCTGCGAAAGCCAGCCATAGTGGCCGCGGCACGTTAGGTTGTGTTAGGTTTCGTTTGGATAGGTTACGCTTAGTTAGGTTGGGGGGGGGGG
>NW_016939993.1:0-501 GCF_001483705.2 Eufriesea mexicana | reverse complement strand
CCTAACCGTACATAACTTAACTGAATATAACGTGCCGAGAATATTGTTTCTGGCCTCCCCCGAGCAAAGCAGAGCATATCAGAGCAACGCAGAACTCAGAAATCCACCAAATAACAACTTGTAGCTCAAAAGTCACAGATATCCTAACCTAACCTTTTTTTTTCACGTGGGGGAAATCTTCCAAAGGTACCCGGCCCCCTTATGGGAGGGGGCGGGGTTATGTGGGATTTTTAACCACTAAAACCCGCTAGCCCTTCGCATTTCGGTGCGCCCTGGACTTCGCGGCGACGCAATTGCCAGGACGCCCCAGCGACGCAACCGCAGTTCCCTCCCGGCGCGACGAGTAATCGCACCCGAAACGATCATGTCCATGCGCGCGAGACGGGTCGTTTACAGGCACACACACACACACACACACACTCACACGAAAACAACTCTCATACCACCACACCGCAACGCACGCATACCCTGCGGACGCCGCGCGACCATCACGCGACGCCG
>NW_016939992.1:0-1344 GCF_001483705.2 Eufriesea mexicana | reverse complement strand
ATATATGAATGGATGGATGTATTGATTTCAGGTGTATGGATGCATGAATGTATGGTTGTATGGGTGTATGTAGTGTATGTATGGATGTATGGATGGATGGATGTATCGAATGATGGACGTACGAATGGAAGGATTTATGGATGTACGGATGTGTGGATGTATGGATGTATGTATGTATGTATGTATGAATGTATGGATGTACGTAGGTATGGATGTATGGATGTATGGATTTATGGATGTATGGACGTATGGATGCACGAATGTAAGGATGTACGGGTGTGGTGTATGGATGTATGGATGGATGGATGGATGGATGGATGTATGGATGTATGGATGTATGTACGTATGGATGTACGAATGTATGGATGTACGGATGGATGTATGTACGAATGGATTGATTTATGGATGTATGGATGTATGGATGCATGCATGTATGTACGGCGGGCTGTATGGATGGATGGATGAATGGAAGGAGTGAGGTATGGTTCGACGTATTTACGTATGTATGTATGTATGTATGTATATATGTATGGATGTGTGGATGGATGGAAGTATCGATGGATGGAAGTACGGATGATAGGACTTATGTATGTGTGGATTAATGGATGTGTGGATGAATGGATAGGTGGATGAAGGGTTACATGGATGGATGGATGGGTGCATGGATGGATCGATGAATGGAAGGAAGTATGTGTCGATGCATAGGCGTATGTATGGATGGATGTATTGTTGTAGAGATGTATGTATGCATGTATGTTCGAAAGTATGGATGTACGGATGTATGGATGTATATCTGTATGGATGTAATGATGGATGGATGTATGAGTGGATGGATGTATGGATGGATGGATGTATGAATGTATGGATGTGTGTACGGATATATGTACGGGTGTATCTATGAATGTATGGATGGCTGGATGTAACAGTGGATGGACGTATGGTGGGATGTATGTATGGATGTATGTATGGATATATATATGGACGTATGTATGGTTGTGTGGATGTATGGATGGATGGATTCATGGATGTGTGGATGTAGTAATGTACGGATGGATGGATGTAAGGATGGATAGATACATGGATCGATGTGTGTATGGATGGGTACTTGTCTGGATGGATGGATGTATGGTTCGATGGATGTATGTATCGGTGGATGTATGGATGGATGGATGTATGTAAAGATGGATGTATGTATGCATGAATGTAAGTATGTATCTTTGGATGTATGTATGGATGAATGTATTGGTGTATGTAAGGATGTATGTATTGATGCCTCTATGTATGCTTGGACGGATGGGTGGATGGGTGGATGGATGTATGGATGAGCGGATGTATGGATGGATT
>NW_016939991.1:0-231 GCF_001483705.2 Eufriesea mexicana | reverse complement strand
GCTGTACACAGCTACTTGGTGGCCCTCTGCGCGATACTGTGCTCTAGTATATTCTGCTTGGCTCTGGGAAGTGCTGCAATAGTGCTCTTGGCACGTTAGGTTGAGCTAGGTAACGCTTCGTTAGGGTAAGTTAGTCTGGGTAATGTTTGGATAGCTATGCCTTTCGCGGTATACGCTGCTATTCCGTTGATCTCTGCGCTCTACTGTGCTCTGGTATGTCCTGCTTTGCTC
>NW_016939990.1:0-5785 GCF_001483705.2 Eufriesea mexicana | reverse complement strand
ACGTGCGGCGACAACTACTTATCGCCTCCCCAGAGCCATGCAGAAAATATTAGAATGCAGTAGAGCGCAGGTGTCGGATGATACATGTGTACAGCGCAAGCGTCTGTGCTATCCTATCCCAACATTACTAAGCGTAACATAAGCAAACGTAGCGTAGCCCAACCTAACGTGCCGAGAAGACTATTTCTGGCCACCCCAGCGGCAAGTAGAGTATACAAGAGCACATCAGAGCGCGGAAATCCTCCGCATTGCAGTGCACAGCACAAAAGAAAAATATATCCTGACAGAACATGACCTCACTTCACCTATCCAAACATAGTCCATCTATACATGGAGTGACCAGAACATTGTCGAGCATATTACGGCACATTAGATCGCAGAAATCCACCGAAGAGTAGTGAAAAGCACAAAAGACAGAGTAGGCTACCCTAGCCTAGCCAAACGTAACATAACTCAACCTAACATGACAACACGGCTATTGCTGACCCCCATATGTACAAGCAGAGTTGGCTGGAGCACAGTGATGCGCAGAAATTCACCGCATTGCAGTGAATAGCACAAGAGACGTAGATATCGTAACAAAACCCAACGTAACTTTACCTAACGAAACGTAGCATGGCTCAACGCTACGTGCCGCGACCACAGCACCTGGCCTCCCCCGAAACATGCAGAATGCAGCACAGCACAGTAGATTACAGAAATCCACCGAATAACAGTGTATAGTACGAAATTCGCAGCTACCCTAAACAAACATATCCTAACCCAACATAACCGAACGTACCCTAACACAAAATGACACGCCACGACCACTATTGCTCGCCTCCGCAGTGTCGAGCAGAGCATAGTAGAGCAATGTAGAGCGCAGGAATCCAGCGGATAGCATTTCATAACACAGAAGTCAAAGAAATCATAACCGTGCCCTCATAACCAAGCCTAAAGAAGCGTAACATTACTAAACATAACGTGCCGACACCACCATTACTGGCCGTCCCAGAGCGGAGCAGAATGCAGTAGAGCACAGTAGACCACAGAAGTCCACCGTATAACAGTGTACAGCACGAAAGTTCAAGCTACCCTGACCAAATATAGCCTAACCTGACACAACCAATCGTAACATATCTTATCGTAACGTGCCACGGCCACTACTGCTCGCCTCACAAGAGTCAAGCAGAGCAAAGAAGAGGACTATAGAGCGCAGAAATCCACCGAATAGCGTTGTACAGCACAAAAGTCGAAGAAACCCAATCCTAACCTGACCTAACCCAACCTAGCCGAACGTAGCATAGCTCAATACAACGTGCCGCGACCACTACTGCTGGCCTCCACAGAGCCAAGCAGAGTGTAGCAGAGCACAGTAGATCACAGAATTCCTCCTTATAGCCGTGCATATTGCGATACTCAAAGTTACCCGAACCAAACTTAACCTTACCTAACATAACCAAACGCAACATAACTCAACCTAAAGCGTCGAGACCACTATCACTGCCCTCCAGAGAGCAAAGCAGACTATACTAGAGCATCGCAGAGCGCAGAAATCCACCGAACAGCAGTGTATAGCACAAAATTCGAAGATATCCTGACCTAACTTAGCATAACCTTTCCTAACCAAAGGTAGCATAACATAACATAACGTGCCGCGACCGCTATTGATGGCCATCGCGGAACTAAGCAGAGCATATTAGAGCGCAGTAGATCGTAAGGAGCTACCCAATGGCAGTGTATAGCACAAAAGTCAAAAATATCTCAGCCGAACATAACCGAACGTAGAATTTCTAAACCTAACTAGCCGAGACCATATGATAGAGCCAAATATGATAGAGAACAGCAGAACACAGGTTCAAAGAATACCAATGATGAGCACATAAGCCAATGCTATCCTAGCCTAGCCCGACCCAGCGTAACCTAACCAAACGTAATCTAACTGAGAATAACGTGCCGCGTCCAGTATTACTGGCTGCCTCAGTGCCAAGCAGGACATAATAGGGCCCAGTAGAGAGTATGAGAACACCGAATATCGGTGTATACCGCGAAAGTCAAACCTATCCGAACATAACGCAAGCTAACTTAACGTAACACAACGTGGCCTAACTCAATATAGGGGACAGAGAACATAATTACTGGCCCACCCCCCGCCCAGGGTCAAGCAGAGTACTGTGGAGCAACGTAGAATGTAGAAACCCAATGAAAAACAGTGTAGGGCGCAAAAGACAAAGCTGTCCGATCCTATCCTATCCATATGCAATATCGCCAAAGGCAACCTAACTTAACCTTACGCGTCGAGACCATCATTCCTGTCCTCCCGAGAAGCGAGCAGAATAATCTAGAGCACAGTAGATCGCAGGAAGCCACCAAATAGCAGTGTATGGCACAAAAGTCAAAGATATCCAACCTAGCCTAACCGAACGTGGAGTTTCCGAACCTATCGAGCCGAGAAATCGATTGCTGGCCGCCCCAAGGACAAGCAGAATATACTAGAGCGTAGTGGAACGCTGGAATCCCCCGAGTAGCAGTGTATAGCACAAAAGTCAAAGACACGCAGACCAAAATAAGCCTAGCCAATTCTAGACGAGCATAACCTAGCTGAGCCAAACGGGCGACGACAGATATTGCTGTGCTCCCGATAGTTCAGCAGAGCATAGTAGACCAATGAAGAGCGCAGAAGTCCGCCTCGTAGCAGTTTACAGCGCAAAAGTCGAGAATACCCTGCCCTAACCTAACCAAACGTAACATCAGCGAACGTAACATAAATCAACCTAACGTGTCTACGCCAAAATTGCTGACCTCGCCAGAGCCAAGCAGGGTATATTTGGGGAGAGTAGAGCGTAGAGGTACATAGAATGGCAGCGTATAGCACCAAGGTCAAAGATATCCTTACCTAACCCGAACAAACTTACCCTAACCAAACGTAACGTATCACAGCATAACGCGCCGCGGCCACCCTTTCTGCAGTTCCCACAGCAAAGCAGGGAGGATTAGATCACAGTAGAGCGCAGAAATCCATCGAATAGCAGTGAACGGCTCAGAAGTCAAAGCTATATTATCCTAACCTAACCAATCGTGACATACGCGAACGTAACCTGACATAGCATAACATGACGGGGCCACTATTGCTGGTCTACGGAGTGACAAGCATAATATACTAAAGAATAGTGGAGCGCAGGGTGCCACAAATTTGCAATGTATAGCACAAACTTTGAGTTATCTTAACTCAACCTGACCTAACTTCACGAAACCAAATGTAGGATAACTAAACCTGCAGAGAAAATACCTACATTTCTAGCCTCTCCAGAGACAAGGAGGACATATGAGAGCACAGCAGAGCGCAGAAGCGCGCCGGAGTGCAGTGTATAGCGCAAGAGTCAAATATAACCTATCCTAACCTACACAAACGTATCATAATGAAACGTAACCAAGTAAAACACAACGCACCGAGGGCACTCTTTCTGCCCCCCCCCCCAGAGCAAAGCAGAGAATAATAGAATACAGTAGAGCGTAGAAATCCACCGAAGAGCAGTGCACAGCACAAAGGCCGAAGATATCGTAGCCTAACCCAACGAAATGTAACATAAACAACAGTAACAAAACACAACCTAACTTATCTAGACCGCTATTACTGAGCTCCGATAGCGAAGCGGAACATATTAGAGCACAGCAGAGCGCAGAAGTGCACCTAAAAACAGTTTATACCACGAAAGTCAAAGCAATCCGAGCGTAACCCAAACAAATATAGCCTAACCAAGCGTAGCCTAACTCAACATAACGTGCCGAGGCCACCCTTACTGGCCAACCCCTAGGCGAGCAGAGTATAGTCGAGAAATGTAGAGATTAGAAATCCACCGAATAGAAGTCTAAACCGCAAATGCTAAAGTCATCCTTTAATAATCTGACCTAACCTAAGCAAACCGAACGTAATGTAGCTCAACATAACGTACCATGACCACCATTGCAGACCTCCGCAGAGACAAGCGGATGATAGTAGCGCAGAGCAGGGCGCAGATATCGACCGAAGAGAAGTGTGTAGCACAAGAGTCAAAGCAATCCCATGCAAACTTTACCTAACCTAACATAACCAAACGTAACATATCGCAACCTAACGTGCCGCGACCACTATTGTTGCCGTCGCAGGGACAAGCAGAGTACGATAGAGTGCAGTAGAGCGCAGAAGTCCATAGAATAGCAGAGTTGAGAGCAGTAGTCGAAGCTATGCGAACCAGATCAATCCTAACCAAGCATAACCAAACTTAATGTAACTAAACCCATGGTGCGGTGACCAGTATTCCTGGCTTCCACAGAGTCAAGCAGAGCATATTAAAGTAGTGGGGAGCGCCGTAATCCATAGGTCGCATTATATAGTAGAAGAGTCAAGAATATCGAAATCAGATCCAAACAAACATAACATAACCAAACGCGACGTGGTTCAAGCTAATGTACCGCGGGGGCTATCTCTGCTCTTCCGCAACAAAGCAGAACATATTGGATCGCAGCAGAGCACAGGAATCATGTGTATAGCACTGCGTAGCGCAAAAGTCAATGCTACCATTTCCTAATCCGACCAAATGTAATGTAACCAAGCATAACATAACTCAACCTAACGTGTGCAGACCTCTACTGCTGCCCTCTCCAGAGCCAAGCAGATCATATTAAGAGGAACGTAGAGCACAGGATTCCGCCGAATGGCGGTGTATGGCGCCTAAGTCAAAGATACCATGTCCTGACCTAACTAAACGTAACACAACCGTACCTAATCCAACTCAAACCAACGCAATGCGGACACAGTTTCTGGGATGCCCAGATTAAAGCAGCGAATATTAGATCGCAGTAGAGCGCAGGAATCCTCCGAATAGCAGTTTACACTACAAAAGTCAAAGCTACATTGGCCAAACCAAACAAAACCACGCAAAGATGAGCGTAACATAACTCATCCTAACGTGTCGAGACCCTTTTCCGCCCCCCCCCCCAGAGCCAAGCAGACCGTATTAGAGCACACTAGAGCGTAGAAGATCGCCGAATGGCAGCGTACAGCACAAACGTCATAGGCATCCCAACAAAGCCTAACTTAACATAACCTTACCAAACGTAAGCTAACACAGACTAAAGTGCCTATACCACTATTGCTGACCTACCCAGCACAAAGCAGCACATATTAGAGCACAGTAGAGCGCAGAAACCCACGGAATAGCTGTGTATGTCACAGAAGTCAAGGATAACCTAGCCGAAACAAACCAAACGTACCATAAACAAACGTAACCTAACACAACCTAACGCGCCGCTACGGTATTTGTTGTCTCCCCAGAGCAATGCAGAACATATTGGAGCACAGTAGAGCGCAGAAGTCCACCGAATATCAGTCTATAGCGCAAAAGTTAAAACCATCCTTTTATAGTCTGACCTAGCCTAACCAAACCGAACGTAATGTGTCTCAACCTAACGTACCTAGACCACTATTGCAGACCTCCACAGAGACAAGCGGATGATAGTAGAGCAGCCCAGAGCGCAGATATCGACCAAAAAGCAGTGTATAGCATAAAAGTCGCATCTATTGTATCCAAGCCTAACCAGTTGTGGCATTACCAAGCGCAGCCAAGCAAATTCTATAGAGCCACGGCCACTACCGCTGGCCTCCCCAGAGTTGAGCGGAGCTCAGTAGAGCATTGTAGTGCACAGAATGCCACCAAATAGCAATGTATTGCATAAAAGTCAAAGACATTCTAACCTTACCACACACAACCTAAGCCAGCAAAATTTTGAATAACTACACTTAGCGAGCCGAGACCTCTATCGCTGA
>NW_016939989.1:0-2465 GCF_001483705.2 Eufriesea mexicana | reverse complement strand
CATCCACGCACACATCCGTAGATCCATGCATCCGTACATCCAAACGTTCGTACATCCATAAACCCATGCAACCATATATCCATGCATTCATACATATATACATCGATACAACCATACGTCCGTACATCCGTCCATCCTTTCCTCAACCCATTCATACATACATCCATCCAGACCACCGTTAATCCATACATACGTCCATCCATACATCCATCTTTCCACACAATCATCCATCCATACAACCACCCATCCATACATACATCGAACCATATACCTATCCATCCATACAAACACCCATCCATGCATCCATCATTCCATACATCTACCCATCCATACGTCCATACATACATACATATATACATCCATACATCCGTACATCCATACATTCCTACGTCCATACGTGCACACATACATACATCCATATATCCGTCCAACCAGACAACCATCCATCCATACATACATCCATACGTACATCCACTCATCCATACATTCACCTACACACATCCATACATACACCCAGCAATACATCCATACATACGTCCATACACACGTCCACACATACATCCATGCATACTTCCATACATACATCCGTCCTTCGGTCCATCCACCTATCCATTCATCCACCCACCCATACTTACTTCCATGCATCTGTACATCCATACATTCGTACATCCATACATTAATACGTTCATACACCCATACATACATAACTCAAATACATCCATACATTCAAACATCCATACATGCATACATCCATACATCCACACACCCGTACATCCATAAATCCATCCACCCATACACTCATCCATCCATACATACATCCATTCCTACAATCATATATCCATATATACATGCGTGGTTACAACCGTACACACATCCATACATACATCCATATATCCACCAATTCATACATCCGTTCATTCGCCCTTCCATACACCCATCCATACATCCATCCATCCATCCACCCAGCCATTAATCCATCTAACCATACGTCCATCCACCCATACATCCAAACATATATACATCCATACATCCATACGTCAGTAGATCCGTCCATCCATAGCTCTACCCATCCATACATCCATTTATCGATACAGCCATCCATCCGTACATACATCCATCCATACGTCCATCCTTCCATATATCCATCCATCCATACATCCATCCATCCATACATGCGAACATTCGTTCGTCCATCCATCCATACATGTCATCCATACGTTCATCCACACATCCATACATACACCCACACACATCCATACATACATCCATCCATACATCCATACATACATCCATACACACATCCATATATACATCCATAGATGTATCCATACATACATCCTTACATGCCTCCATACATCCATCCATACATGCATCCAAACACACGCCCTTCCATGCACGCATCCATACATCCATACATATAAGCTTTCATACATCCATCCATATATCCATATATACATACATCCACACATCCTTACATACAAACATACATACATACATGCACGCATACAAACAACAATACATACATCCATGCATACATCCATATAAACATCCACACATACATCATTGCATCAGTTCATCCAGCCATAAATACATCAACCTGTGCATACACCCAACCATCCATTCAGCCATCCATCCATACATCCATCCATCCATACATCCATCCTTCCATATACACATATATCCATACATCCATCGAACGATACATCCATCCATCCATACAAGCACCCATCCATACATCCACCGTTCCATACATCTATCCATCCATACATCCGTCGATGCATACATATATCCATCCATACATCCATCCACCATTCCATCAATCCAGCATTACATCCATACATGCATCAATGCATACATCCATACATACACCTATACATTCATCCATACATAAATCCATTCATACATACATACATCCATACACACATAATACATACATACAGACATACATCCATACATACATCCGTACATTCGTCCATCCGTACCTGAATCCATCCACACTTCCACCCATCCATACAGCCAACCAAACGTAAATACATACAGACATACAACCATACTTCCATACATCCATCCAACCAAACATCCACCTATCCATACATCCATCGATACTTACATCGTTCCATCCATACATCCATACACCAATCCATCCGTCCTTCTATGCATCCATACACACATCAATACACGGATCCATACATACACCTATATATTCATCCATACATACATCCATACATACACCTATATATTCTTCCATACATACATCTATTCATAATTACAAACATCCATACATACATCCATGCATACATCGATATATACATCCATACATACATCCATGCATACATCCATACATACATACATCCGCTCTTTCGTACTTCCAACCATCCATTCATCCACGCACACACCCATACATCCATGAATCCGCACATGCAAGCATTCGTACATCCATCAACCCATACACCCATATATCCATA
>NW_016939988.1:0-592 GCF_001483705.2 Eufriesea mexicana | reverse complement strand
GCTATAGACTGCTATTCGGTGGATTCCTGTGATCTACAGTGCACTGCTATATTCTGCTTTGCTCCGGGGATGCCAGCGGCAGTGGTTGCTGCACGTAATGTTGAGCTATGTTCCGTATGGTTAGGTTCGGTTAGGCCAGGTTCGGTTAGGATATCCTCGACTTTTGTGCTATACACTGCTATTCGGTGGATTTCTGGACTCTACATTGCTCTATTATACTCTGCACGACTATGGGGATTCGATTAATTACGGTTGCGGCACCTTAGGATGAGTTAGGGTACATTTGGTTAGGTTAGGTTATGCTAAGGTAGGTAAGGATTGTGCTTTGGCTTTCGTGCTATAAGCTGTTGCACTGTGGATTTCTGCGCTAGGCTGCGCTCTACTATATTCTGCTTTGCCCTGGGGAGGCCACCAATAGTGGTCGCTCGTGTCATGTTGAGGAAGGCTACGTTTGGTTAGGATATGTTTGTTGGGTTGATATACTTGGATAGATATGACTTTTGTGCCGTACACTGCGGTTCTATTTATTTCTGCGCTTCACTGTCCTCTAATATGTTCTGCTCGACTCTGTGGAGGCCAGTTATATTGCTCG
>NW_016939987.1:0-937 GCF_001483705.2 Eufriesea mexicana | reverse complement strand
TGTCGTATATGATCATCCTCGGTCTGCTTCTGGTTGGCGTCCTCGCCTTCAGGCCAATAACCATTAATTTAGCGTTCTCCGTGAACGCTCGGAGGCCTTCTGCGGTAGTCGTTTCTACCGCTATTCCATTGCCTTGTGCGCGGCGTACTGACTTCACCTGGATGCCCCTCTTCTTTGGGTTCACCAAGGTGAAGACCGCTTCGCGCGCTTCCTCGCTCGTCCTGATACCTGTATCCTCCAAAGACGGCGTTATAATTACCACGTTCTTCGGTGGCATTATTGCTGCTTTCGGCAGAACTTTGTTCGACACTTTCAGTTTGTCGGCGTATGTTATTTGGCCGCTCCCGGCGGCCGAGGCTGTGGCCCTCTAAGCCGCGGATTCGAGGCGCTTTGTCGCTTCCATTGTCCTGGAAACGGCTCCGGTTAAGGCTGCCTTCGCTTCGTCTGACGAAGAGAGTCTCTCCTCCAGTTTGCCGCAGAGGAAGCCATTTTTCAGTGTTAGGGCTTCCACGATCTTGCGCATTTCGAGGAAATTTATGCAAGACAGTCAGCTCACCACGATATATGTCGAAAATGTCAATAAAATTGAATTTTCCTGGCAGATTCTATACCAATGCAATGGATATAGCACGCTAATGGAATCTTTCCTCCATATTTATGCACGAAAGTCAGCTCACAAGGATATTAGTAGAAAATGTCAATGAAATTGAATATTCCAGCCGGATTCTAAAACATTGCAATGGCTATTGTACACTAATAGAATTCTTCCTCCTTACGAATGCGAGGGAGATAGCTCACCTATATGTCGAAAATGTCAACAAAATTGAATTTCCCAGCCAGATCCTGTAGCAATGCAATGGCAACAACACGTCTGAAGAATCCTTCCTCCTTATTTATGCACGAAAGTCAGCTCACAACAATATTAGTAGAAAATGTC
>NW_016939986.1:0-516 GCF_001483705.2 Eufriesea mexicana | reverse complement strand
CCGAGACCACTATTACCGGCCTCTCCATAGACGCGCATAGCGTAGTAGAGCAATGTGGAGCGCAGAAATCCAACGGATGTCTGTGTATATCCCAAAAATCAAAGCAGGATATCCCTGACTTTTGCGATATGAACAGCAGTGCTGTTGATTCCTGAGCTCTACCGTGTCCTAGTATATTCGGTTTGGCACTGCGGAGGCCGGCAATAGTAGTCTCGGTACGTTAGTTTGACTTAGGCTACGTTTGCTTATGGTACGTTTGGTTCGGTTGGTAAAGGATAACTTTGACTTTTGCGCTATGCACTGCTATTCGGTTGCTTTGTGCGCTCTACTGCGCTCTAATAAGCTCTTATGGGCACTGCGGACGCCAGCAGTAGTGTTCGTTGCACAATAGGCTGAGTTATGTTGCGTTTGGTTAGCTTTGGTTGGGAAAGGTTTGGTCGGGATTTCTCTGACTTTTGTGCTTAAAATGCTGTTCGATGGATTTCTGCGCTCTAGAGTGACCCAATATGTTCTTGG
>NW_016939985.1:0-544 GCF_001483705.2 Eufriesea mexicana | reverse complement strand
CGGTTAGGTTATGTTTGCTTCTGTCTGGTATGGGTAGCTTTGACTTTGCTATACCCTGCGATCGTATGGACTTCGGAGGTCTCGTCCCCTTTGTTATACTCCTCTCTGCATGGCGATGGCGAGGCCAGCAGCAGTGGGCCCGGCGCGTTAAGTTCAGTTAGTCTACATATGGTTAGGTCAGGGGATGTTTGGTTACGGTTCCTTTGACTTTTGCTCTATACGCTGCTATTTGGTGGATTTCTGCGATATACTGTGCTGTAATGTGTTCTGCTTGCTCCAGGAGGCCGGAAATGGTGGCGCTGGCCCGTTTGGTTGGGTTACGTTATTTCGGGCTAGGTTTGGCTAACATTGACTTCCGTGGTGTACACATCATTTCGGCGGATGTCGGCAATCTACGTTGCTGTGACGTACCCTGCTCGGTTGTGTGGAGGACATTAATAGTGGTCACGGCTCGTTAGTTTGGTTAGGCTACGTTCGGTTAGGTTATGCTTGGAGAGGTTAGCATGGGATAACTTTGACTTCTGTGCTATACATTGCTATTCCG
>NW_016939984.1:0-323 GCF_001483705.2 Eufriesea mexicana | reverse complement strand
ATTTTCCAGCAAGATTCTATAGCATTGCAATGCCTACAGCATGCCAACAGTATCTTTCCTCCTGATTTATGGAAGAAAGTTAGCTCACCACCATATTAGTCGCAAATGTCAATAAAATTGATTTTTCAAGCCAGATTCGTGGGCATTGCAATGCCAATAGCACGCCAATAGAATCTTTCCGCCTTACCTATGCAAGAAAGATAACACACCACGATATTAGTCGAAAATCTCAATAGAATTAAATTTTCCAGCCAGATTCTAGAGGATTGCAATGGCTATAGCACGCCAAAAGGATCTTTCTTCCATACTTATGCCAGGAAGCT
>NW_016939983.1:0-1336 GCF_001483705.2 Eufriesea mexicana | reverse complement strand
GAGCACAGTGGAGCGCAGATATCCGCCGCATGGAAGTGCAAGGCACAAAAGTGAAGTCCATCCATACTTAAACTGACCTCCTCCCAAGCCAACGAATCCTAACCAAACATACCATAGCTCCAGCTAACGTGCACAAACCACTATAACTGACCCCCTAAGGGACAGGCAGAGCATGTAGTGCTCAAAGGTCAACCGCATTGCATCCTATAGGACAAAAGTCAATGGTGACCTGGCCAAACATGACCCAACGCAACCTAACCAAACCTAACATCACATAACTCATCCTAAAGTGCCGCGGCCACTATTGATTGAGTCCCCAGGGACAAGCAGAATATGATAGAGCACATTGGAGCACAGAAGTCCATAGAATAGCAGAGTCGACCACAAAATCCGATGCTATCTCAACCAAACCATTCTTTTTTTTACGTGGGGAAATCTTCCAAAGATAGCCGGCATCTTAGGGGAGGGGGCGGTGCTATGTGGCATTTTTACTTACTAAAACCCCCACGATGGCCAGCCCTTCGCATTTCGGTGCGCCCCGGACTTCGCGGCGACGCAATTGCCAGCACGCCCCCGCGACGCAACCGAAGTTCCCTCCCGGCGCGACGGGTAACCACACCCGAAACGATCATGCCCATGCGCGCGAGACGGGTCGTTTACAGGCACACGCACACACACCCACACGCACACAACACGCATACCACCGCACCGCAACGCACGCATACCCTGCGAACGCGCGACCATCACGCGACGCCGCGCAACCATCACGCGACGCCGCGCGCCCAGACCACGGTCGCTCGGACTGACGGGCCCCCACACGTCAGCTCGTGGTCACCTTGACCTAGGCTACACCGTGAGAGAGAGACCGTCTCCCCGGCCGTAGGTACATGGTCGCTCGCGAAGGCGGAGGTCTGACGCGTTAACACATCCGGCAATGAGCGCGCCGCCCTACGCGCGAAGAGCACGCCCTACGCTCGCGGGCACTCTCCGCGGCCTCCTTCTGTAGAACAACCCGCCTCGAAGAAGGAGGCCACCGCGCGCCACGCACCTAAGCCCTCCGTCATCCGCGCCACGACGACTGAGAGTGAAAGGTCCCTACCCACCACGCGACAAAGTACCCAGCGCTCGCGAGCCCACGCTGGGCATTCCTCCAGCGTTTGCTGCGCCGTGTCCCGTCCTTCCCCTCAGTGATGACGCTGCGTCTCACGTTCCCGCCAGATACGACACAGCTACACCCTGAAGCACCCGTGCGCGGTTCGCACCTGTGTCAGGAGGAATGTGTGCCGGCTGCCGCTGCGCCCCCTTGCATCCAACACGGGGAGCACAGCCTCAATCG
>NW_016939982.1:0-1339 GCF_001483705.2 Eufriesea mexicana | reverse complement strand
ATGCCATTCGGTGGATTTGTACGCGCTACATAGCTCTACTATGCTCTGCTCGAATCAGGGGAACCTGCAGTAGCGGTCATGGCGTGATACTTAGTGTTATGTATCGATGACTTAGGTTAGGTTATGTTACGTTTGGTACGGATGGCTTTGACTTTTGAGTTATACACTGCTATTCGGTGGATTTCTGCGCTCCACTGTGACCTAATATGTCTTGATTGGCTTTGGGGAGGCCGGCAATAGACTCCCAAGCTCGTTAGGTTAAGTTCGGTTGCGTTCGGTTATGCCACGTTTAGTTAAGTTAGAGAAGGATACCTTCGTCTCTTGTGCCATACGCCAAGACTCTGTGGATTTCTGCGCTCTACATTGCACTAACATGAACTGCTTGGCTTTGGGAAGGCCAGCAATACTAATCTCGGCACATTTCTTGAGTTAAACTACGTTCGGTTAAGTCAGGTTAGGATATCTTCCACTACTCTGCTATACACTGCAGTGCGGCGGATTACTGCTTTCTACTGTGCGCTATCATATTCTGCTTCTCTCCGGCGACGCCTGTCGTGGTCGCGACTGGGCTAGCTGGGATAAGTTACGCTTTGTTATGATACGTTAGGATAGGTTTGGTCAAGATAACTCTGACTTTTGGCTATACACTGCAATACGATCGATTTCAACGCTCTACTGTGCTCTAATATGCTCAACGTTGCTCTGGGAAGGCCAGCAGTAGTGATCTCGACACGTTAGGTTTGGTTAGGTTACGCTTGGTTGGGGAAGGTTAGTCTGCATTATGTTAGGATGGAT
Source organism: Eufriesea mexicana (assembly GCF_001483705.2). Lineage (NCBI taxonomy): Eukaryota > Metazoa > Arthropoda > Insecta > Hymenoptera > Apidae > Eufriesea > Eufriesea mexicana. The sequence continues at coordinate 544 of NW_016939982.1, read as the reverse complement.
TTGACTTTTCTGCTATACTTTGACATTCTATTGACTCCTGCGCGCTGCTCTCCTCTAGTATGTTCCGCTTGTCGATGGGGAGGCATGCAAATGTGGTCTAGACACGATAGTTTGTGTTATCTGTTGGTTTTGTCAGGTTGGGTCAGGTAACGTTAGGATAGACACGACCTTTGTGTCTCACACTCCAATGCGGCGGATTTCTGCGCTCTACTGTGTTTTAGCTCGTTCTGCTTGGCTGCGGAGAGGTTAGCAACAGCGCTCCTGGCACGATAAGCTGTGTTAAGTTACCTTTGGCTCGGACAGGTATGTTTACGTTGGGTTAGGATTGCTTTGTGTCTTGTGCTATACACTGCTATTTAGTAGACATCTGCGCGCCCCTGTGCTCTAATGTGTTCTGCTTGGCATTGTGGAGGACAGCAATGGAGGTCTTGGCACGTTATGTTGTGTCAGGCAGCATTAGGTGGCGTTATGTTAGGTCAGTTAAGTTGATGATATATAAGACTGTTGCGCTTCCCACTGCAATGCGGCGGATTTCGGCGCACTA
>NW_016939981.1:0-1046 GCF_001483705.2 Eufriesea mexicana | reverse complement strand
GTTAGTGGAGAGTAGCGCGTTGAAATAAATAGAAGCTCATCGTATATCAGAAAAGTCGGTGCTCCCCAAACCTAACCGAAACCAACTGAACATATACAAACATAGCCTAACTCAACCTAATTACATAGCCTAACTCAACCTAACGTGCCGAGGCAGAGAGCGCTGCATCCCCAGACCTAAGTAGAACATCCTAGAGCACAGTAGAGCGCATAAATCAACCGAATAGACGTGTACAGCACTAAAGTTAAAGCTATCATAACAAAACTTATCGTCACCCGACCTAACTGGTCGTAGCATGACTCGACGTAACGTGCCGAGACCACTATTTCTGGCCATCCCGGAGCCATGCAGCACCTATTAGAGCACCGTAGGGGGCAGAGAAACACCTAACAACAGACTACAGCACTAAAGTCGAAGATACCCTCTCCTAACCTTACCAACCGTAACATTACCGAACGTAACGTAACTCAACCGAACGCGCCGAGAGCGCCATTGCTGCCCACCCCAGAACCAAGCTTGACATACTGGAGCACAGCAGAGAGCAGAAATCCACCGAGCGGCAGTGAACAGCGCAAAAGTTAAGGCTATCCTAACAAAACATTGCCTAATGCAACCTAGACTAACGTAACTTAACTAAACATAGCGTGCCGAGACGACTGTTTCAGGCCTTCCCATAGCCAAGCTGAAAATATTAAAGCACTGTCGGGGACAGGAATCCGCCTAATAGCAGGCTATATCGCTAAAGGCATAACTGCCCTTTCCTGACCTAGAGAATCGTAACATGACCGAACGTATCATAACATACCATGCCATGCCGCGACCACCATTTCTGTCCCCGCCAGAGCCACGCAGGACATACCGGAGCACAGTAGAGAGCAGAAATCCACCGAGCGGCAGTGTACAGCGTAAAAGTTAAAGCTATTCTAACAAAGTATGGCCTGACCCAACCTAGCCGAACATTACCTGACTCAAAATAACGTGCCGATGCCACTATTGATGGCCTTGCCAGAGCCAAGGTGAATACATTAATGCAATGTAGTGCGCAG
>NW_016939980.1:0-949 GCF_001483705.2 Eufriesea mexicana | reverse complement strand
ATGGGTGGATGTGTGGATGGGTGGATGGATGGATGGATTGAATGGTTGATGGATGGATGGATGGATGGATGGATTGTGGATGTATGTATGTATGGCTGTATGTATGGATGTATGTATGGATGTATGGGAGCATGGATGTACGGAGTTGTGGATGTATGGACGCATGGATGCATGGATGTATGGATGTATTGTGGATGTATGGATGTAAGTATGTATGGATGTATGGACGGATGGTTGGGTGTATGAGTGGGTGGATGGATGGACGGTTTCGTGGCAGGACGAATGATTGGATGGACGGACGTATGGTTGGGTGAATGTACGGATGGACGGATGAATGGATGGTTGGTTGTACGCATGCATGTATGGGTGGATGGATGTATGATTGTATGAGTGGATGTGTGTATGAATATGTGAATGTATGGTTTGATCGACGTATGGCTGGATGGATGAATCGAAGGATGTATGGGTGGATGTACGGAGGGATGTATGGATGGATGTATGGATGGATGTACGTATGGATGCATGCATGGATGTATGGATGGATGTATGGATGGATGGATATATGAATGCATGAATGGCTGGATGTATGAATGTGTGGGTGGATGAGCTTATGAATATGTGGATGTATGGTTTGGATCCACGTATGGTTGGCTGTATATATGGATGTATGTGTGGATGTATGTATGGATGTATGTATGGATTCATGTATGGTTGTATGTATGGATGGACGTATGTATGGATGGACGTATGTATGGATGTATGGATAAATTTGTGAATGTGCGAAGGGATGTATGTACGGATATATGGATGGATGTATGAATGTATGTGTGGATGGATGGATAGGTGGACGCATGGTTGGATGTGTCGATGGTTGGTTGGATGGATAGATTGAATAATGGACGGATGGATGGATGGATGGGTGGATGTATCGATGTATGTACGAATGGAT
>NW_016939979.1:0-290 GCF_001483705.2 Eufriesea mexicana | reverse complement strand
GTCTACTTGCCAGATAATATATCTATTCAAAGTCTATATTCTGTTATAGCTAGGTGAATAGGTAGCCCAACGCCTTCCATCCAATGGCAAGTACATCTATCTACTTGCCAGACAATAGGTATATTGAAAATCTATAATCTGTTATATCATGGTGAATAGATCGCGTAACGCCTTCAATCCAATGGCAAGTACAGCCACCTAGTTGCCAGAAAATATGTCTATTCAGCACCTATAACCTGTTATAGCTTGATGAACAGATCGTCTATCGCCTTCAATACAATGGCAAGTAC
>NW_016939978.1:0-330 GCF_001483705.2 Eufriesea mexicana | reverse complement strand
GCTTTGCAATGCTATGGACCCTGGCAGGAAAATTCAATTTTACTGACATTTTCGACTAATACTGTGTTGAGTCACCTAACTTGCATAAATAAGGAGGAAGAATTCTATATGCGTGCTATAGCCGTTGCACGGATATAGAATGTGGTTGGACAGTTCAAATTTATTGACCTTTTCGACTAACATCGTGGTGAGCTAACTTTCTTGCGTAAAGAAGGAGGAAGGAATCTATTTGCGAGCTGTAGCAACCGCAATGCATTAGAATAAGAATGAAGAACTCAATTTTGTTGACACTTTCTACTACTATAGTCCTGAGCTTACTTTCTGGCATAA
>NW_016939977.1:0-858 GCF_001483705.2 Eufriesea mexicana | reverse complement strand
TGAATAGCACAGACATCGATGTTATCCTGACCTAACGTGATCTAACCTGATATAACCAAACCTAGCATAACGCAGCATATCGTGCCGCGAACACTGCTGCTGGCATCCCCGGTGCCAAGCAGAATATATTACAGCACTGTAGATCACAGATACCCACGGAACAGAAATGTTAAGCACAAAAGTCAAAGTTGCCTATACTAGCCTAGCCGAACGTAACACATCCATACGTAACCGAACTCAAGCAAACGTGCCGCGACCGCTATTGCTCGCCTCCCCAGAGCCGAGAAGGGTATAGAAGAGCAATGTAGAGCTCAGAAATCCACCGACTTGCAGTGTATGTTATAAACGTCGAGGATATCCTTACCCAACATGGCCCGACCTAACATAAACAAACGTGGCATAGCTGAACATAAAACAGTGACTACTGATGCTGGCATCCCCAAAGCCAAGCCGAATATAGTAGAGCAATGTATAGCGCCGAAATCCACCGAATTGCAGTGTACAGCACAAAAGTCAAGGAAATCCTAACCAAGCCTTCCTAATCTACCCTAACGAAACGTAACATAACTCAACCTAACGTGCCAAGACCACCATTACTGGCCTTCCCTAAATCAAGCAGAGTATAGTAGGGTTATATAGATCGTACAAATCCACCGAATAGCAGTGAATAGCGCACAATTCAATCCTATCGTATCGTACATATCCAAACGTGACATAAACAAATGTTACAAACCTACCCTATCTTGCGGAGAACGCTATTGCTGGCCTTCCCTGAGACAAGCTCAAAATAATAAAGCACTGTAGTGAGCAGTAGTCCATATAACAGCAAACTATAGCACTAAAGTCTAAGCCATTCTC
>NW_016939976.1:0-1001 GCF_001483705.2 Eufriesea mexicana | reverse complement strand
GACCTGACCTAACCTGACCGGACTGACCTGACCTGACCAGACATGACATGACATGACCTGACCAGACCTGACCTGGCCCGACCAGCCCCAACCTTGCCTGGCCTGACATGACCTGATGTGACCTGACATGACATGATCTGCTCCGAATTGAACTGACCTGAACGGACCTGACCTGGCCAGACATGATCTGCCCGGGCCTGACCTTACCGGACCGGCCCTGCCCTGACATGACCAGACCTGACTTGACTTGACCTGACCTGACCAGACATGACATGACATGACCTGACCAGACCTGACCTGGCCCGACCAGCCCCAACCTTGCCTGGCCTGACATGACCTGATGTGACCTGACATGACATGATCTGCTCCGAATTGAACTGACCTGAACGGACCTGACCTGGCCAGACATGATCTGGCCTGGCCTGACCTTACCGGACCTGACCTGCCCTGACATGACCAGACCTGACTTGACCTGTCCTGACCTGACCAGCCCCGACATTGCCTGGCCTGACATGATCTGAGGTGACCTGACATGACATGATCTGTCCTGACCTGACCTGACCTGACCTGACCTGACCTGAACAGCCCGGGCCTTGCCTGGCCTGACTTGACCTGAGGAGACCTGACATGACATGATCTGCTCCGAATTGAACTGACCTGACCTGGCCAGACATGATCTGGCCTGGCCTGACCTTACCGGACCTGACCTGCCCTGACATGACCAGACCTGAACTGACCTAACCGGACCAGACCCGCCCTGGGCTGACCTTACCTGCCTGATCTGACCTGACCTGACCTGATCATATATGATCTAGCCTGACCTGGCCTGACCTGAACTGACCTGAACTGACAATGCCTGACCTGACCTTACCTGACCTGACACTACCTGACCTGACCTGACCCGTCCCGACTTTAACCGGCCTTACCAGAACTGACACAACCGGACCCGACCTGACCTGGGCTGACCTCACCTGACTGATCTGACCTGACCTGACCTGACC
>NW_016939975.1:0-626 GCF_001483705.2 Eufriesea mexicana | reverse complement strand
TTTAACAATTGTCGAATCAGAACGGAGTACAGCCATTATCACAGCACTTTAACAGTTGTACCACTTCGGTTACTGTTATTTCAGGCTTAGCAGCTATTCTAGAATAACCCATGTATAGTACGGTCATGGCAAGGGTTATTTGCACTTGAGAATACGGTTCTTAGTACTTCCACCAGTAGAGCACTCTACCCGTTGTATTCGTCTGTTCAGTGATGACTTAATTTCTTTTGCAACTCTAGAATGACAAAACACACATCCGTTGTAACTCGAGTTGCTAACAATTGACACAACAGTACAGATTACAGCCGTCGACATATTTCAATGATGCGACAGTATTGCAGAAGTCGTATTAATATGTACGCAGATTATTTAAGTTCCACAGTACTTCTAGAATAACCATTCAGTTATGGCTGGAGATATTTGGAATTTAAAGAACAGTTCTCAGCACTTACACCAAAGGATCACTGTTGCCGCTGGCTTAATAGGCTCAGTGGTGATATAAACCCTTTTACAGTTCCAGAATGACAAATGTCTGACCCATATCCGCTCGATAAGTTCAAAGTTGACGAGACACTGTTGAGTACAGCCATCGTCACACTACTGCAGCCGTTGGATAAATTGATCCA
>NW_016939974.1:0-1245 GCF_001483705.2 Eufriesea mexicana | reverse complement strand
CGCCAGGTTAGGTCAGGTCAGGTCAGCTCAGCTCAGGCCAGATCAGTCAGGACAGGTCAGGTCTGGTCAGATGAGTACTGTCAGGTCAGGTCAGGACAGTCCAGGTAAGGCCGGTTATAGTCAGGAAAGGTCAGGTCATGTCAGGTCATGTCGGGTCAGGTCACGCCAGGAGAGGTCAGGTCAGGTCAGGTCAAGTCAGGTCATGTCAGGTCATGTCGGGTCAGGTCACGCCAGGAGAGGTCAGGTCAGGTCAGGTCAAGTCAGGTCATGTCAGGTCATGTCGGGTCAGGTCACGCCAGGAGAGGTCAGGTCAGGTCAGGTCAAGTCAGGTCATGTCAGGTCATGTCGGGTCAGGTCACGCCAGGAGAGGTCAGGTCAGGTCAGGTCAAGTCAGGTCATGTCAGGTCATGTCGGGTCAGGTCACGCCAGGAGAGGTCAGGTCAGGTCAGGTCAAGTCAGGTCATGTCAGGTCATGTCGGGTCAGGTCACGCCAGGAGAGGTCAGGTCAGGTCAGGTCAAGTCAGGTCATGTCAGGTCATGTCGGGTCAGGTCACGCCAGGAGAGGTCAGGTCAGGTCAGGTCAAGTCAGGTCATGTCAGGTCATGTCGGGTCAGGTCACGCCAGGAGAGGTCAGGTCAGGTCAGGTCAAGTCAGGTCATGTCAGGTCATGTCGGGTCAGGTCACGCCAGGAGAGGTCAGGTCAGGTCAGGTCAAGTCAGGTCATGTCAGGTCATGTCGGGTCAGGTCACGCCAGGAGAGGTCAGGTCAGGTCAGGTCAAGTCAGGTCATGTCAGGTCATGTCGGGTCAGGTCACGCCAGGAGAGGTCAGGTCAGGTCAGGTCAAGTCAGGTCATGTCAGGTCATGTCGGGTCAGGTCACGCCAGGAGAGGTCAGGTCAGGTCAGGTCAAGTCAGGTCATGTCAGGTCATGTCGGGTCAGGTCACGCCAGGAGAGGTCAGGTCAGGTCAGGTCAAGTCAGGTCATGTCAGGTCATGTCGGGTCAGGTCACGCCAGGAGAGGTCAGGTCAGGTCAGGGCAGGGCACGCCAGGTCAGGGCAGGTCAGGTCACGTCAGGCCAGGTAATGTCAGGCCAGGTAAGGTCAGTTCTAGTCAGTTCAGGTCAGGCCAGGTCAGGCAATGTCAGTTCTGGTCAGGGCAGGTCAGGTCACGTCAGGTCAGGTAATGTCAGATCAGGTCAGGTCAGGTCAGGTCAAGTCAGGTCATGTCAGGTCATGTCGGGTCAGG
>NW_016939973.1:0-646 GCF_001483705.2 Eufriesea mexicana | reverse complement strand
AGAGTACAGTAGAGCGCAGTAAGGGGCAGCATTCCACCGAAAAGCAGTTTACAACACAAAAGTTAGAGATATCCAAACCTAACCCAAACTATCATAACGTAACCAAACGTAGCATAACCCTAACTAACGTGCAGAGGCAACTATTGCAGGCATACCTGTAACCAAACAGAGCATACTGGAGCACAGTAGAGCGCAGAAATCAACCGAATGTCAGCGCATAGCACAAAACTCACAGCTATAATCTCCTAACCTGACCAAACGTGACACGACCAGGCGCAACGCTACCTGTGGTGTCACGACCACTATTGCTGGCATCACGAGAGGCAAGGAGAGTATAGCTGAGCACATTAGAGCGCAGAAAGCCGACAGATAGCAATTTATAGCACAAGAGTCAAAGACATCCTAACCGAAACAGACATTGCCAAACCTACCCAAGCCTAGAACGACTAAACCTAACGTGCCGTGACCGCTATTCCTGGATTCCCCGGAGACAGGAGGAATATTATATAGCACAGTAGTGGATACAGTCCATAGTATATCAGTATTGAGCACATAAGTCAGAGGCATCCTAACCTCACCCAAACAAACCTAACATAGCCAAACGCAGCCTAACATAACCTTAGTGACAAGATCGCTACTGCTGGCC
>NW_016939972.1:306-1656 GCF_001483705.2 Eufriesea mexicana | reverse complement strand
ATATACATCCATACATCCATACATCCGTATATCCATACATTCGTACATACATACATTCGTACATCCATACATACATACATCCATACATCCGTACATCCATCCGTCCATCCATTAATCCATACATCCGTACATCCGTACATTCATACATCCATACATCCACAAATCCATACATCCATACCTCCATCCATCCGTACATACGTCAATCAATACACCCATACTTATATACATCCATACATACATACATCCATACATCCATCCATACATACATCCATCAATCCATACCTCAATCCATCCATACAAGCATTCATCCGTACATCCGTCCGTCCATACCACAAACCATCCATACAACCATCCGACCGTACGGCCATCAGTCCATACATTCATCCATCCATACACCCATCCTTCCATACAGCCATCCAGCCATATAACCATCCATCCATACATCCATCCATCCATACATCTATCCACTCATACATGCATCCATACATACATACATTCGGATATATATCCATACATCCATACATCCGTAGGTCCATACATCCGTGCATCCGTTCATCCATACCTCAATCTATCCACACATCGGTCCATCCATCCAACCGTTCATCCGTACATACATCCATCCGTACATCCATCTTTACATACATCCATCCAGCCATACATCCACCCATCCATACATCCATCGAACCATACATCCATCCATCCATACAAGTACCCATCCATACATCCATCGATCCATACATCTATCCATCCATACATCCACCCATCCATACATTCATACATCCCCACATCCATAAACCTATTCATCCATACATCTATACAACCATACAAACAACCATACATACATTCATACATACATGCATACATACGTACATCCATAAATCCATCCACTCATACATCCATCCATCCATACATCCAAACAGATATACGTCCATACATCTATACAACCATACAAACAACCATACATACATTCATACATACATGCATACATCAATACATCGATACATCCATACATCCATACATGCATACATCAATACATCGATACATCCATACATCCATACATGCATACATCAATACATCGATACATCCATACATCCATACATGCATACATCAATACATCGATACATCCATACATCCATACATGCATACATCAATACATCGATACATCCATACATCCATACATGCATACATCCATACATCCATACATCCATATATCCATCCATACAATCATCCATACATGCATACATAAATACATCCATTCTTCCGCCCATTCACCCATCCATTCGTCCACCCACACATCCATACATCCATGCCTCCGTACACCCATATATTCTTACATACATACATCCATCC
>NW_016939972.1:0-293 GCF_001483705.2 Eufriesea mexicana | reverse complement strand
GATCCATACATCCATCGAACCATACATCCATCCATCCATACAAGTACCCATCCATACATCCGTCGATCTATACATCTATCTATCCATACATTCACCCATCCATACATTCATACATCCCCACATCCATCAATCCATCCATCCATTCATCCATACAACCATACATACATCCATACATACAAACGTCCATACATTAAAACATCCATCCATCCATACATACATCCATCCATACCTCCATCCATCCATACAACCATCAGTCCATACATCCATACATATATACATCCATCCATTCATAC
>NW_016939971.1:0-301 GCF_001483705.2 Eufriesea mexicana | reverse complement strand
AGTAAGGTGGAACGAATCTATTGGCGTGCTATAGCCATTGCAATGCTCTGGAATCTCGCTGGAAAATTCAATTTTACTGACATTTTTGACAAATATCGTGATGAGCTAACTTTCTTCCATAAATCAGGAGGAAAGGTATTGTTGGTAAGCTATAGGCATTGCAATGCTATAGAATCTTGCTGGAAAATTAAATTTTATTGACATTTTCGACTAATATCGTGTTGAGTTAACTTTCTTGCATAAATCAAGAGGAAAGATTTTGTTGGTATGCTATAGGCATTGGAGTGCTATAGAATCTTGC
>NW_016939970.1:0-1664 GCF_001483705.2 Eufriesea mexicana | reverse complement strand
TCTGCGCTCTACTGTGATCAAATATATTCTGCTTGGCTCTGGGGAGGCCAGCAAATAGAGGTCATGTCTCGTTAGGTTTAGATATTCTACGTTTGTTTAGGATAGCTTGGGTCATGTTCGGTTACGATATCTTTGACTATTGTCCAATACACTGCTATTTGTTGGCTTTCTGCGCCCTACTATGCTCTAGTGTGTTCTACTTGGCTCTGGTGGGGCCAGCAATAGTTGCCTCGGCACGTCACGATGAGATAGGTTACGTTTGGTTACGTTAAGTTTGTTCAGGCTTGGACACAGTACCTTTGTCTTTTTGTCCTGTACACAGCTATACGGTAGATTTGTGCGGTGTACTGTGCTCTAGCATGTTCTGCTTCGCTCTGGGGAGGCCAGCTGTAGTGGACGCGGCACGGTTGTTTGTATTACGTTACGTTTGGTTTGGTTAGGGTAGGTTAAGTTTAGTTAGGAAGGCTTCGAAGTTTGCGCTGTACGCTGCTAGTCGCTTGATATCTACGCTATACATTTCTCTAATATGCCCTGCTTGACGCTGGGGAGGCCAGCAACATTTTCCGCGGCACATTATATTGAGCTACGTTAGGTTTGGTTACGTTACGTTTGGCTATGTTAGGACAGCATAGCATTGACTTTTAAGCTATGCACTCCTATTCGGTGGATTTCTGCGTTCTACTGTCATCTAATGTATTCTGCTCAACTCTCGGGAGGCCAGCAGTAGTCACCAGGGCCCGTTAGGTTGCGCAATGTTACGTTCGGTTTGGTTAGGTTAGGCCAAGCTTGGTTAGGATGACCATTACATTCGTGCCATACACTGTTATTCGTTTGATACCTGCTATCCACTGTGCTCCACTGTACTCTGCTTGGCGCTGGGAAAGCTTGCGATAGTGGTATCGGCACGTTACGTTGAGTTAGGTTACGTTTGGGTACGCTGCGTCTGGATGGGTTAGGATATGATATGTTCGAATGTTGTGCTATACACTGCTATTCGTTGAATTCCTGCGCTCTACTGTGCTCTAGTACGTTCTGCTTGGCTCTCGGGAGGCCGGCGACGGTGGTTTCTGCACGCTAGTTAGAGTCAGGTTACGCTTCGCATGGCTAGGTTTGGATAAGTTTCGTTGCGATGGCTTTGACTTTTGTGCTACACACTGCTCTTTCGAGGATTTCAGCGCTCTGCTGTGCACTAATATTCCCTACTTTGACCTGGGCATGCTTAAAATAGCTGCCGCGGCGCGTTAGGTTTGGTTGGGTTACATTTGGTTAAGTTATGTTACGTTACGTTTGGTTAGGATGGCTCTGACTTCTGTGTTATGCAATGATATGCTGTGGATTTCTGAGCTCTGCTGTGCCCTAATATGTTCTGGTAGGCTGTGGTGAGGCCAGAAATAGATGTTACGACTCGTTACGTTTAGTTACTTTACGTCTGGAAAGGTTTGGTTAGGTCAGGTTAGGTTCGGTTGTCTTTGACTTTCGAGCTACACAAGGCTGCTCTGTGGATTTCTGCGCTCTACTGAGCACAATCATGCTCTGCCTGGCTCTGTGGAGGAAAGCAATTTTGTTCTCGGCACGTTGGGCAGAGTTATGCTACGTCTTTTATTTTATATTTGCTCAGGTTTGGACAGGATTGCTTAGACTTTTCTGCTATACACTGCAATTCT
>NW_016939969.1:0-1348 GCF_001483705.2 Eufriesea mexicana | reverse complement strand
CCAGACGTGCCGCGACCAGCACAGCTGGCCTCCACAGAGCCGAGCAGAGCATAATAGTGGAGAATAGAGAGCAGAAATCCATGGATTCTGCATGTAGGGCAGAAAGTTAGAAGCTATCCAAACCTCACCAGGGCATACGTAACCTAACCAAACGTATCCTATCTCACCCTATCGTGACGAGACCTATATTACTGGCTTCCCCAGAGCCAAGCAGAACATATGAGACCACAGTAGTCCGCAGAAATCCACCAAATAGCAGCGCATTCCGCGGTAGTAGAATTTACCCGAACCTAACCCAGAACAACATAACGTAACCAAACGTAGCCCAACTTAGCATAACGGGCCAACGCTACTACTGTTGGCTTCTCCAGAGTCGAGCAGAGTAGACTAGAGCAATGCAGAGCGCAGAAGCCTAACGAATATCAGCGTATAGATCACAAGTCAAAGTTACCCTATCGTACACTAATCATTTACCCTAATCAAACGCACCCTAACTGTAAGTAACATAACACAACCTAACGTGCCAAGATCACAATTGCCGGCATCCCCAGAACCAAGCAGAGCATATTAGAGCACAGTCGCCCGTGGAAATCCATCGATTAGCAGCGCAAACCACGAAAGCAGTATCTAACCGAACCCAACCCAAACGAACATAGCGTTACCAAACGTAACCTAACTCGACGTAACGGGCCGAGACCACTATTGCTGATCGCCACAGAGTCGAGCAGAGTGTAGTTGAGCAATGAAGAACGCAGAAAGCCAACGAATAACAGCGTACAGCACACAAGTCGAAGTTACCGTAACCTAAACTAACCAAACGTACCCTAGCCATACGTAACATAACTCAATTATACGCGCCGGGAGAACTATTGCCGCACTCCGCGGAGCCAAGCAGAGCACATCACAGCACAGTAGAGCGCGGAAATCCACCGAATAGCAGTTTACTGCACGAAAGACAAAGCTATCCCGTCCAAACATAACCAAACGTAACATGAGCGGACGTTGTCCGTCTCAACCTAACGTGCCGAGAGCACTGTTGCTGACCTCCCCAGAGCCAAGCAGAACATGCGAAAGCACAGTAGAGCGAAGAAGTTCACCGAATAGCAGTGTACAGCACAAAAGTTAAGGCAACCCCGACGAAACTTAGCCTGACACATCCTATTCAAACGTAACATGACAGAACATCACGGAACGAGGCCACTGTTTCTGACATTCCCAGAGCCAACCTGAAAATAATAAGGCACTGTCGGGAGCAGAAATCCGCCTAATGGCAGATTATGGCACGAAAGTCAAAGCTACAATCTCCTAACCAAGAGAATCGTAACATAGCCGAACGTATCCTAACTCG
>NW_016939968.1:0-211 GCF_001483705.2 Eufriesea mexicana | reverse complement strand
TAACCTGACCTGACCTGACCTGTCGTGACTGATCTGAGCTGACCTGACCTGACCATATATGATTTGGCCTGACCTGAACTGATAGCATCTGACCTGACCTGACCTGGCCTGACCTCACATCACCTCACCACACCTGACCTGACCGGACTGATCTGACCTGACCTGACATGACCTGACCTGACCTGACCTGTCCTGACCTGACCTGACCTGA
>NW_016939967.1:0-504 GCF_001483705.2 Eufriesea mexicana | reverse complement strand
CCGAGAAGGTCGAAGCTATCCACACCTAACCCCAACTAACGTATTCTAGCCAAACGTAGCCTATCTCAATCTAACGTGCCGAAACCACCATTGCTGGCCTGCCCAGAGCCAAGCAGAGCTTATTATAGCACAGTAGAGCGCAAAAGACCACCTAAAAGCAGTGTTGTATAGGGCAAAAGTCAAAGCTATCATCCCTAACCTATCCAAACGTAACGCAACCAAACGTAGCCTATCCCAACCTAACGTGCCGCGACCAGTATTTCCGGCCTCGCCAGAGCGAAGCAGAGATTATCCGATCACAGCAGAGGGCATTCGTCCACCGAACATTAGTGTACAGCGCAAATGTGAAAGCTGCTCTGGCCTAACCTAGCCAAACGTATCATATCCGAACGTGCCATAACTACGCCAAACGTGCCTAAATCACTATTGATGAACACCCCAGAGACAACCAGAATATACTAGAGTGCAGTAGAGTGCCCAAACCAGCAGCACTTCAGTGTAAAT
>NW_016939966.1:0-1279 GCF_001483705.2 Eufriesea mexicana | reverse complement strand
GTGCTCCACATTGCTCTACCATGCTCCGCTCAGCTCTATGGAGTCCAGCTATAGCGGTCGCCCGTCGTTAGGTTGGGTTAGATTACGTTCGGTTAGTTTAGGATACTCTGCATTAGGCTGCGGTAGCTTTGACTTTTGTGCTACGCACTGCTATTCTATGGACTTCTGCGCTCTTCTGTGCGCTGTCGCACTCCACTCGTATCTGTGGACGCCAGGAACAGTGCTCCGGTCACGTTAGGTTGAGTTATGTTACGTTTGGTTAGGTCAGGCTTGGCTTGACTTGGTTGGGGTAGATTTGTCTTTTGTGCTGAACTCTGTTATCCGGAAGATTTGAGCGCTCCAGGTTGCTCCGCTATACTCTTCTTGGCTCTCGCGTGGCCAACGAGAGCAGTTGTGGAACGTCAGTGTGGGTTGCGTTAAGTTTGCTTATTATGCATTTTGATAGATTAGGATATGGTAGCTTAGACTTTTGCGCTATGCACTGCTATTCGGTGGATTTCTGCGCTCTGCTATGCTACGATATGCTCTGCTTGGCGCTAGGGATGCCTGCAGTTGTGTTCTCTCGACGTTAGTTTGAATTATGCTTCGTTTGGATAGGTTAGCCTCTGCCAGATTTGGTAAGGTTATCTTTGACTTTTGTGCTGTACATTGTTAGTTGGTGGCTTTCTGCGCTCTACTGTGCTCTACTCTAGTCAGCTCCACTCTGGGGATACCAGCATTAGTGGCCATGGCACGACAGGATGCGTTATGGTACGTTTAGACATGTTACGATGGGTTAGGTTGGGATAGGTTAGCTGCGACTTTTGTGCTATACTCCGTTATTCGGAAGATTTCCACGCTCTACATAGCTCTAATGTACTCTCCTCTGCACCGGGTGTCCAGGAATAGTGCTTTCGGCACCCTCGTTTTAGTTAGGCTACGTTCGGCTAGGATATGTTAGCTTGGGTTTGGCTTGGGTTACTTTGTCTTTCGTCGTATACACTGCTCTTCGGTGGATTTCCAGTTCTACTGTGCTCTGCTATAATCTCCTCGAGTCTTGCGAGGCCAGCAATAGTGGTCTCGGCACGTTAGATTGAGTTAAGCTACGTTCGGTTATGTTACGTATGTTTATGTTAAGATAGGGTAGCTACGACTATTGTGCCGTGCACTGCGAGTTTATGGATTTCTGCGCTCTAATCTCGACTAATACGTTCTGCTATGCTCCGATTACGGCGGCAATAGTGGTCTCGGTTCGAAAGGATGAGCTGGGCTTCGCTTGGTTACGCCACGGTTGGTTAGG
>NW_016939965.1:0-225 GCF_001483705.2 Eufriesea mexicana | reverse complement strand
AGGAGGAAAGATTCTATTGGCATACTGTAGCCATTGCAATGCTATAGAAATTGACTGGAAAATTTAATTTTATTGACATTTTCGACAAATGCCGTGGTGAGCTAGTTTTGTTGTATAAATAAGGAGGAAAGATACTATTGGCATGCTATAGCCACAGCAGTGCTATAGAATCAGAATGAAAAATTCAATTTTATTAACATTTTCGACTAATAACGTGGTGAGCTA
>NW_016939964.1:0-563 GCF_001483705.2 Eufriesea mexicana | reverse complement strand
TTCTGTTATGTGACGTGCGGTTAGGTTAGGTTAGGCTCTGTTTGGTTAGGATGGCACTCACTTCTGACCTATACCCTGCAATTCTGTTGATTTCTGTGCTCTACTGTGCTGAAATATGCTTTTTGCACTCAACCCTCCTCTAATGTGTTCTGCTTGTCTCTGTAAAGGACAGCAATAGTTAATTTACTCAAGGTTTGGTTAGGTTAGGTTAGGACAGGCTAGGTTAGGATATCATTGACCTCTGTGCTATGTGCCGCTATTTGGAGGCTTCCTGCACTCTACTGTGCTCCATTTTGAGCTGCATGGCTCGGGGGATGCTGGCAATAATTGTCTCGACGCATTGGGTTTTTTACGTTACGCTTACTTATATCTCGTTCTGAGAGGTTATGAGAGTATAGTTTTCAATTTTGTGCTACACGCTGCTATTCGGTGGAATTCTGCGCTCTACATTGCTCTCCTATTCTTTGCTCGACTCTTGGGAGGCAAGAAATTGCTGTCTTGGCACGTAAGCTTGAGTTACGCAACGTTTTGTTAGGCTTCGATAGTTTTGGTTAGGTCTGGAT
>NW_016939963.1:0-514 GCF_001483705.2 Eufriesea mexicana | reverse complement strand
GCGCAGAAATACATAGAATCGCAGTGTGTATCACAAAAGTCATATCTATCCATACCTAACCCACGCTAACATAACCTAACCAAACATATAAACATAGCCTACCTCAACATAATGTGTCGCGGCCACCTATGGTGGCCACCGAGCGGACAAGCAGAATATATTAGAGCGTAGTTGAGCGCAGAAATCCAACAAAAAACCGTGTATAGCACGAAAGCGAAAGCTGTATTTACCGAACTTAGCCCAACCTAAACTAGCCAAAGGTAACCTAGCCCAAGCTAACATGCCGAGACCAATACTGCTGGCATTCCCATGGCTAAGCTTAATATAGTAGAACAGAGTACAGCGCAGAAATAATCCGAAAAGCAGTACATATCACGAAAGTCTAAGTTAACCTGACCGAGCTTCACCTAACCTGACCCAACGAAACGTAACCTAACTCAATTTCACTTGGCGGGACTACTATCACTGGCCGCCAAAGAGCCAAGCAGATCACATTAGAGCACAGTAGAGCGCA
>NW_016939961.1:0-996 GCF_001483705.2 Eufriesea mexicana | reverse complement strand
TTAGGAGTAGTTGTATTAAGTTCGGTTATGTTACGTTTGGCTAGGTTAGGATAGGATAGCTTTCACTTTTGCGCTGTACACTGCAATAGGGTGGAATACTGTGCCCTAGTGTGCTTTAACACGCTCTGCTTGGAAAGGACAGCAATATTGGCCACGGAACGCTAGGCTGAGCTACGATTCGCTTAGCCTGGCCAGGTTATGATAGGTTTGGTGCCGATAGCTATGAATGCGGTGCTACGGACTGCTATTCGGTCGATACCTGTACACTGCATTGCTCTACTACTATCTGCTTTTCTCTGGGGAAGCCATCAATATCGGTCGTGGAACGTTTGATTGAGCTAGTTTACGTTTGGTTAAGTTATATTAGGCAATGTTTGCATGTGGCGGCTATGACTTTTGTGCTACAAACTGCTATTCGGGCGACACCTGCGCTCTGCGTAGTACTTCTAGCATTCGCTTTTCTCTGGGAAGGCCAGCGACAGTGGTAGTGGCACGTGTGAGTGAGCTATGCTACGTTTGGCTGAGCAATGTCAGCTAATGTTCGGTAAGCATGGCTTTGACTTCTGTCCTGTACACAGCTATTCGGTGGCTTTTTCAGCTTTACTGTTGTTAATATGCACTGCTTGCAGCTGTGGTTGCCAGCAATGTGGTGTCGGCACGTTAGGTTGTGCTATGCGCCGTTCGGCTAGGTTAGGTTTTGTAAGGTTAGGTCAAGGTATATTTTGCTTTTCAGCTATAGCCTCCAATGCGGCGAATTTCGGCGCTCTACTGTGCTCTACTATATTCTGCTTGGCAATGGGGAGGCCTGTAATGGTATCCTCGGTACGTTATGCCGTGTTAGGCTACTTTCGGTTAGGTTAGGTTCGGAGAGGTTAGGCTAGGATATCTTAAACTACTGTGCTGTACACCGCAAGGCGGCGGGTTACTGCGCTCTACTGAGCTCTAGCATGTTCTGCTTGAATATGGGGAGGCAAGCAATGGTGGCTTCGGGGCGTT
>NW_016939960.1:0-253 GCF_001483705.2 Eufriesea mexicana | reverse complement strand
CGTACTGCACTCTGCTTGGCTCTGGTGTGGAAAGAAATAGCGGTCTCGGCACGTTAGGCTGGGCTTCGTTACGTTCGGTTAGGTTATCATCGACTTTCCTGCTGCACACCGCTATTCGGTGGGTTTCCGCGCTCTGGAGTGCCATAATATGATCTGCTTGGCTCTGGGTGGAGGGGGGGGGCAGTAATATTAGTCACGGCACGCTGCGTTGAGTTGGGTTACATTTCGTTGGTTTAGGTTCGGAGGGTTCGGT
>NW_016939959.1:0-718 GCF_001483705.2 Eufriesea mexicana | reverse complement strand
GAAGCCCATAGAATAGCAGAGTGCACCACAAATGTCAAAGATACCCTAGCCTATCCCAATGTAGCCTAATCTAACCAAACGCTATGTAGCCTAACCTAACGTGCGGCGACCGCTACTGCTGGCAACCGGGAGTCGAGCAGAGTGTAACAGAGCAATGTAGAGCGCAGGAATCCACCGTGTTGCAGTGTATAGCGCAAAAGTCAAAGCTATTCTCTCCTAACCTAACCAAACGTAATTTAACCAAACGCAAGACATCTAAGACTAATTTGCCGAGACCAATGCCGCTGGCCTCGCAAGAGCCAGGCAGAATATATTAGAGCAACGAAGATCGCAGGAGTCCACCGAATAGCTGTGTATAGCACAAAAGTCGCATTTATTCTATCCCAAAGTAACCTAACGTAGCATATCCACACGAACATAACTCAACCTAACGTGCCTACACCGCCACTGCTTACCTCCCCTGAGACAAGCACAATTTACATTAGCACAGTAGAGCGCAGGCAGTCACCAAAATGCAGTGCATCGCAAAGAAGTGAGAGGCAACCTAAGCTAATCTAACATAACCTAACCTAACCAAACGTAGACTGACTGAACGTTTTGTGCCGCGATAACTATTGCTGGCCTTGCCAGAGTCAACCAGAGTATATTAGAGCATAGTAGACCGCCGAAATCTACCTAAAAACAATGTATATAGCGAAAGTCAAATCTATCCAAACAT
>NW_016939958.1:0-725 GCF_001483705.2 Eufriesea mexicana | reverse complement strand
TAGCACGCCAAAAGGATCACTCCCCCTTGCTTTTGCATGAAAAACAGCTCACCACGATATTAGACGAAAATGTCAATGAAATTATATTTTCCAGCGAGATTCTATGGCTTTGCTATGTCTATAGCACGCCAATAACATCTACCCTCCTTATATATGCAAAAAAGATAGCTCACCACGATATTGGTCGAAACTGTTAATAGAATTGAACTTTCCAGCCATATTCTATAGCATTGCAAAGAATATAGCACGCCAACAGAATCCTTCTTCCTTATTTATGCAAAAAAGGTAGATCACTACGATATTAGTCGAAAATGTTGGTAAAATTGAGATTTACAGCCAGATTCGAGAGCATTGCAATTGCAATAGCACGCCAATTGAATCCTTCTTCCTTATTTATGCAAGAAAGATGGCTCATCACTATATTATTCGAAAATGTCAATAAAACAGTATTTTCCATCCAGATTCTATAGCATTGCAAAGGATAGAGCACGCCAATAGTATCTTCTCTCCTTATTTCCTTATTTATCCAAGAGAGTTAGCTCACCACGATAATAGTCGAAAATGTCAATAACATTGTATTTTCCGGACGGATTTTATAGCAGTGCAATGGCTACAGCGCGCCAATTGAATCCATCATTCTTATTTATGCAAGAAAGTTAGCACTCCACGATATTAGTAAGAATGTCATTAAAATTGAATTTTCCAACCACATTCAATATCATTGC
>NW_016939957.1:0-1024 GCF_001483705.2 Eufriesea mexicana | reverse complement strand
TTTACATTTTCGACTAATATCGTGGTTAGCTATCTTTCATGCGTATATAAGAGGGAAAGATTCCATTGGCGTGCTGTTGCCATTGCAATGCCACAGAATCTGGTTGGAAAAATCAATTTTATTGACATTTGCGGCTAATAACGTGGTGAGTTAACTTCCTTGCATAAATAAGGAGGAAAGATCCTTTTGTCCTGTTATAGCCATTATAGCCATTGCAATGCTGCAGAATCGTGCTGGAACGTTCAATTTTATTGACATTTTTGACTAATTTCGTGGAGAGCTAGCTTCCTTGCATAGGTAAGCAGGAAAGATCCGTTCGGAGTGCTATAACCATTGCAATGCTGCAGAATCTGGCTGGAAAGTGCAATTTTACTGTCATTTTCGACTAATATCGTGGTGAGCTGATTTCCTTGAATTAGTAAGGAGGAAGGATCCTTTTGGCGTACTTTTGCCATTGCAATGATATAGAATGTGCCTGGCACATTCAGTTTTATTTACATTTTCGACTAATATCGTGGTTAGCTATCTTTCATGCGTAAATTAGAGGGAAAGATTCTATTGGCGTGCTATTGCCTTTGCAATGCCAAAGAATCTGGTTGGTAAAATCAATTTTATTGACATTTTCGGCTATTAACGTGGTGAGTTAACTTCCTTGCATATATAAGGAGGAAAGATCCTTTGGCCTGCTATAGCCATTACAATGCTGTAGAATCTGGCTGGAAAGATCAATTTTATTGACATTTTCGACTAATTGCGTGGTGAGCTAGCTTCCTTGCATAGGTAAGCAGGAAAGATCCGTTCGGATTGCTATAGCTTGCTATAGCCATTGCAATGCTGCAGAATCTGGTTGGAAAATTCAATTTTATTGACATTTTCGACTATTATCGCGGTGAGCTAACTTTCTTGCAGAAACAAGGAGGAAAGATTATATTGGCAAACTGTAACGATTGCAAAGCTATAAGATCTTGCTGGAAAATTCAATTTCATTGACATTTTCGACTAATATCGTGGAGAGCTAGCTTCC
>NW_016939956.1:0-1752 GCF_001483705.2 Eufriesea mexicana | reverse complement strand
ATTCTCGAATAACTTCGCGGAGAGCAAACGAATCTGAATAAATACGAAGGAAAGATACAATTGTTTTGCTGTAGCCCTTGCATTGCTGCAGAATCTGACCGGAAAGCACGTTATCGTCTAAAATGGTGGTTCGCCAACTTTTCGGCATAAATGTGGAGGAAAGATTCTATCCGTTTGCTATAGCCACTGCATTGCAATATAATCTGCCTGAAATATCAATACTATTGACATTTTCGACTAATACTAAGGTGAGCAGTCCTTTCTGCGTAAACAACGAGGTAAGGTTCTATTGGTTAGCTATAGCCATTGCATTGCAATAGAATCTGACGGGAAAGTTCAATTTTATTGACATTTTCGACTAATATCGTGTTGAGGAATGTTTTCTGCACAAACAAGGGGAGAAGATGCCATCGGTTTGCTGCAGACATTGCATTTCATCAGACACAGCCCGGAAAACTCGATCTTATTGACATTTTTGCCTAATATTTCGGTGAGCAAACCTTTCTGCGTAAATAAGGTGGAGAGATTCTATTGGTTTGCTATATCCATTGCATTGCAGTAGAATCTGCTTGGAAACTTCAATTCTATTGACATTCTCGACTAACATCGCGGTGAGCAAACGAATCTGAATAAACACGGAGGAAAGATTCCATTGGTTTGCTTTAGCCCTTGAATTGCTGTAGAATCTGACCGGGAAGCACATTACGCCTAATATGGTGGTGCGCAAACTTTTCGGCATATATTAATAGGAAAGATTCTATCTGTTTGCAATAGCCGATGCATTGCAATAGAATCTGCCTGGAAAGTTCAATACCACTGACATTTTCGACTAATATTGAGGTGAGCAGTCTTTTCTGCGTAAACAACGAGGTAAGGTTTTACTGGCATGCTATAACCACAGCATTGCAATAGAATCTGAAAGAAAAGTTCAATTCTATTTACATTTTCGGCAAATAGTGAGGTAAGCAGGCTTTTCTGCATAAATAACTTGGTAAGATTCCATCTATAACTTGGTAAGATTCCATTGGGTTGCTATAGCCGTGACACTGCAATAGAAAGTGGCTGAAAAGTTCAATTTCATTGACATTTTCGACTAATATCTTGTTGAGGAAAGTTTTCTGCGCAAGTAAGTGGGGAAGTTTACATTGGTTTGCTGTAGACATTGCATTGCATTTGATACTGCCCGGAAAACTCAATCTTATTGTCATTTTCGTCTAATATTGCGGTGTGCCGGCCTTTCTGCGTAAATAAGGAGAAAGGATTCTATTGGCTTGCTATAGAAAATGCAATGCAATTGAATCTGACTGAAAAGACCAATTCTATTGACGTTTTCGACTAATGTCGAAGTGAGCATACTTTTCTGCATAAATCAGGAGGAAAGATTCTATTGGTTTGCTATAGCCATTGCAATGCTAAAGAATCTGTCAGAAAAGATATATTCCATGGACATAATCGACTAAAATCTTGTTGAGCAATCTTTTCTGCATAAGTAAGGATGGAAGATTCTATTCGATTGCTGTAGACATTGCATTGCATTAGATACCGCCCGGAGAACATAATCTTATTGTTATTGACATTTTCGTCTAAAATTGCCGTGAGCAAATCTTTCTCCGTAAATAAGGTGGAAAGATTCTATCGGTTTGCTATAGCCATAGCATTGCAATAGAATCTGACTGAAAAACTCTATCCTATTGCCAATTTCGACTAATATCATGACGAGCAAGGTATTCTACATAAATAAGGAGGAAAGAT
>NW_016939955.1:0-1933 GCF_001483705.2 Eufriesea mexicana | reverse complement strand
GCCAAACGTGCCACGTCCACTATTGCTGGCATCCTCTGAGAGATGCAGATACCAGTAGAGCAATGCAGGGCGCAGATATCGACTGAATTGCAGTGTAAATCACAAAGATCAAAATCACCCTATCCAAACATGTCCAAACCTAGGCAAGCCATTCGTAACATATCTCAACCTTGCGAGCCGGGACCGCCATGACTGGCCCCCTCAGAGCACAGCAAAACATACTAGGGCAAGGTATAGCACAGAAATTCAACGTATATCAATGTAAAACGCAAAAGCGAAAGCTATCCAAGCTTAGCCCGAACTAACATAACCTAACAGAACGTAGCGTATCTCAAGCTAACGTCGTGAGACCACTTCCACTGGCATCCCCAGAGTCAAGCAGAGTGCAGTAGAGCAATGTGGAGCGTAGAAATCCTCCGCATAGCGGTTTATAGCTCAAAAGTCAGAGCTATCCTGACCTATCCTAACCTACCGTATCATTATCAAACGTAGCCTAACAAAGCCTATCGTGCCATGAACACTACTGAAGGCCTCCACAGAGCCAAGCACAATACACTGGAGCACAATAGAGCGTAGAGAGCTACCAAATAGCAGTGCATTGTTCAAAGGTAAATGACATCGTAGCCTGACCTGACCCAACCTAACATAGTCAAACCAAGAATAACTAAACGTAACGTGCAGAGACCTCTATCGCTGGCCTCCACAGAACCCAGCAGAACATGTCATAGCACAGTAGCGCGCAGAAATCCACCGCATATCCCCGTATAACAGAAATGTCGAAGCCGTTCTAACCAAACGTAACCCAACCTATACCTAACCAAATGAAACGTAACCCAACTTATGGTACCACGAAGCAATGGCTGGCCTCGGCAGAGTCCAGCAGGGAATATTAGAGCTATGAAGAGCGCTGAAATCCACCGTATAGCCGGGAAAAGCGCAAAAGACAATGTTATGCTATCCTAACCTGACCAAACGTAGGATAGCCAAATGAACATGACTCAACCTAACATGCCTACACCATAATTGCTGACCTCCCCGGATCAAGGCAGAACATGTTAGAGCACAGTAGAGCACAGGCACCCACAGAACTGGAGCGTACAGCTCGAAAGATAAAGCCATCATTTCACAACCTAGCAAATCGTAACATAGCCATACCTAAAATAACACAAAATAACGCGCCACGAGCACTATCGCTGTCCTCCCCAGATTCGGGCAGAGTGAAGTAGCGCACATAGTATAGCAGAGCAATGTATGACGCCGAAATCAACCGATTGGCAGTGTGCAGCACAAGAGTCAAGGCTATTCCTACCTAACCTGACCAAACCTAGCCTAAACTACTTGAACACAACTCAACCTAACTTGCAGCGACCACCATTCCTGCAGTCCCCAGACGCAAGCAGATTGTGATAGCGCACAGTAGAGAGCAGGGGTCCATAGAATGGCAGTGTGTAGGACAACAGTCAAATCTATCCTAATCTAACGCAACGAATCCTCACCAAACAGAACGTATCCTATCTGAACCTATCGTGCCGCCACCAACATGTCTGGACACCCGAGAGTCGGGCAGAGTATAGTAGAGCAATATAGACCGCAGAAATCCGCCGCAACGAATAGTAAAGCTGAAAAGTAAAGAATATCCTAACCAAACCTGACCTATCCTAACAAAACCAATCGCAACCAATCTCAACCTACCTTGCCAAGGCCACGATTGGTGGCCTCCCATCGCAAAGCAGGGCGTACTAGAGGATACTACAACGCAGATGTCCATAGGACGACGGTGTATGGTACGAATGTCAATGACATCCCAACTTAAACGTAACAAACCTAATCTAACCAGTCGTACCATAACAAAGCCTAACGCGCCGCGATCACAATTTATGGCTTTCCCAGATCAAGGCAGTGAATATTAGATCGGAGTAGAGCGCAGAAATCC
>NW_016939954.1:0-332 GCF_001483705.2 Eufriesea mexicana | reverse complement strand
CTTTGACTTTTGTGCTGTACGCAGCTATTCGGTAGATTTCTGCTCTCTGCTGTATTCCAACATACTCTGCTTTGCTCTGGGGTGGCAAGAAACAGTGGCCGCTGCGCGTTAGTTTTATTTATGCTATGTTTGGTTATGCTACGTTTGGTTATGCTACGTTTGGTTAGGGTAGGAGAGTGTAGCTATGACTTTTGCGCTGTACACTGATGTTCGGTGGATTTCTGCGCTCTACATTGCCCTGCTATACTCTTTTCGACTCTAGTGATGCTAGTAACAGTTGTCTCGGCAGGAAAGGTTGAGTTAGGCTACGTGTGGTTAGGGTATGTTTGTTT
>NW_016939953.1:282-2107 GCF_001483705.2 Eufriesea mexicana | reverse complement strand
TAACTCACCACGATATTAGACGAAAATGTTAATAAAATTGAACTTTCCGGCCAGATTCTGCAGCACTGCAATGGCTATAGCACTCCAAAAGGATCTTTCCTCCTTAGGTATGCATGGAAGATAGCTCACCACGGTATTAGTCGAAAATGTCAATAAAATTGAATTTTCCAGGACGATTGTATAGCATTGCAATGCCTACAGCACGCCAATAGTATATTTCCTCCTTATTTATGCTAGAAAGTAATCTCACCACGATAATAGACGAAAATGTCAATGAAATTGAAATTTCCGGCCAGATTCTACAGCATTGCAATGGCTATACGACTACGAACGGATCTTTCCTCCTTACCTATGCAAAGAAGTTAGCTCGCCACGAAATTATTCGAAAATGTCAATAAAATTGAATTTTCCAGGAGGGTTGTATAGCATTGCAAAGCCTACAGCACGCCAAAAGCATATTTCCTCCTTATTTATGCTAGAAAGTAATCTCACCACGATAATAGACGAAAATGTCAATGAAATTGAAATTTCCGGCCAGATTCTACAGCATTGCAATGACTATAGTCCGCCAAAAGGGTCTTTCCTCCATAATTATCCAAGGATGCTAGCTCACCACGATATTTGTCGAGACTGTCAAATAAATTGCTCTTTCCATCCAGATTCCAGTGCATTGCAATGGCTATAGCACGCCAATAGATTCTTTCCTACGTATTCATGCAAGAAAGTTAGGTCTCCACGGTATAAGTTAAAAATGGCAATAAAATTGAATTTTCCTGCCAGATTCTACTGCATTGCAATGGCTATAGCGCTCCAGCAGGACCTTTCCTCCTTACTTAGGGAAGGAAGCTAGCTCAACGCGATATTTGTAGAAAATGACTATAAAATTGAAATTTCCAGGAAGGTTCTATTGCATTGCAATGCCTATAGCATGACAACAGAATCTTTCCTCCTTGTTTATGCAAGAAAGATAGCTCACTACCATATTAGTCGAAAATGTCAATAAAATTGAACTTTACAGCCAGATTCTATAGCATTGCAATGGCAATAGCACGCCAATAGAATCCTTCCTCCTTATTTATGCAAGGAAGTTAGCTCTCCACGATATTAGTCGAAACTGTCAATAAAATTGATCTTCGCAGCCAGATTCCAGAGCATTGCTGTGCGTATAGCACGCCAAGAGAATCTTTCTTCCTTATTTATGCAAGGAAGTTGGCTCACCACGACATTAATCGAAAATGTCAATTAAATTGAATTTTCGAGCAAGATTCTATAGCATTGCAATGCCTATAGCATACCAACAAAATCTTTCCTCCTGATTTATGGAAAAAGGTTAGCTCAATACGATATTAGTCGAAAATGTCTATAAATTTGAATTTTCCAGCCAGATTCTGCAGCACTGCAATGGCTATAGCACTCCGAACGGATCTTTCCTCCTTACCTATGCAAGGAAGTTAGCTCACCACGGAATTAGTCGAAAATGTCAATAGAATTGAACTTTCCAGGAAGATTCTATTGCATTGCAACGCCTATAGCACGCCAAAAAGATCTATCCTACTTATATATGCGAGAATGTCATCTGACCACGATATTAGCCATTTAGTCAAAAATGTCAATAAAGTTGAATTTTCCAGATAGATACTTCTGCATTGCGGTGGCTATAGCACTCCGAACGAATCTTTTCTCCTTACCTATGGAAGGAAGCTAGCTCACCACGAAATTAGTAGAAAATATCAATAAAATTGTATTTTCCAGGACGATTCTATAGCATTGCAATGTCTATAGCACGCCAGTAGAATCTCTCCTCCTTATTTATGCAAGAAAGTTA
>NW_016939953.1:0-208 GCF_001483705.2 Eufriesea mexicana | reverse complement strand
GCCTATAGCACGCCAATAGTATCTTTCCTCCTTACCTATGCAAGGAAGTTATCTCACCACGTAATTAGTCGAAAATGTCAATAAAATTGAATTTTCCAGGAAGATTCTATTGTATTGCAATGCCTATAGCACGCCAGTCGAATCTCTCCTCCTTATTTATGCAAGAAAGTTAGCTCACCGCGATATTAGTCGAAAATGTCAATAAAAT
>NW_016939952.1:0-608 GCF_001483705.2 Eufriesea mexicana | reverse complement strand
CAAGAAATGGTGGCCTCGGTGCGTTAGGTTAATTTATGCAACGTTCAGTTTTGTTACGTTTGGTTACGTTCGGATAGGGTAGCTTCGACTATTGTGCTATGCACAGTGATGTTATAGAACTCTGCACTCAACTACCCCTATTATATTCTGCTTGCCTCTGAGGGGACGGCAATAGCGGCATCGGCACGTTAGGAAGGGTTGGGTTACGTTCGGTTGCGTTACGTTCGGCTAGGCTAGGACAGGCATAGGCTTCTGGGCGGTCCATTGCTGTTCGGTATATTCCGACACTCTACATTTCTCTACTATACTCCCCTCGACTCTGGAGAGGCCAGCAATAGTGGTCTCGGCACGCTAGGTTGGGTTATGTTACTCTTGGCTTGGCTACGTTAGGGTAGGGTTGGTTAGGGTCGCTTTCACATTTGTGCTATGCACCAATATTCGGTGGATTGTTACCCACTACATGGCTCTACTGTACGCTGATCGAATGGTGGGAGGCCAGTAAAAGCGTTCTCGGCTCGCTAGGTTGGGATTGGCTACGTTTGGTCAGGTCACATTAGTTTGGGTTATGTCCGGAATGCTTCGAATTTCGTGGTATAAACTGTTGTCCG
>NW_016939951.1:373-609 GCF_001483705.2 Eufriesea mexicana | reverse complement strand
TGCTATAGCCATTACAATGCTATAGAATCTGCCTCGAAAATTCAATTTTAACAACAATTTCGACTAATATCGATGTGTGGTAACTTTCGGGCATAAATAAGGAGGTAAGATTCTATTGGCCAGCTATAGCCATTGCAATTCTATAGTATCTGGATGGAAAACTCAGATTTATTGGCATTTTCCACTAATGTCGCGGTGAGCCGACATCCTTGCATAAATAAGTAGGAAAGATTCTA
>NW_016939951.1:0-218 GCF_001483705.2 Eufriesea mexicana | reverse complement strand
TAGAATCTGCCTGGAATATTCAATGTTATTGACATTTTCGGCTAATGTCGTGGTGAGCTAACTTCCTTGTATAAATAAGTAGGAAAGATACTATTGGCGTGCTATAGCCATTGCAATGCTATAGATTCTTTCTTGAAAATTCAATTTTATTGACATTTTCGGCTGATATCGTGGCGTGGTAGCTTTCGTGCATAAACAAGGAGGTAAGATTCTATTGG
>NW_016939950.1:0-596 GCF_001483705.2 Eufriesea mexicana | reverse complement strand
CTAACCTAACCTAACCTAACCTTTCCTAACTTAACCTAACCTAACCTAACCCAGGCAAACCTCTCCTGCCTAACCTGGTGTAACATGACCTCACATGACCTAACCTAACCTAACGTAACATAACCTAACCTATCCTTCACTGACCTGACCTAACCTAACCGAACCTAACATAACCTAACCTAACCCGACCTAACCTAACCTAAGCCCACCTGACGTAACCCGATCTAACCTAACCGAACCCAAACTAACCCGACCAAATCTAACATAACCTAACCTATCCGAACCTAACCTAACGTAACCAAACCTATCCTATCATAAACGAACGTGACCTGACCAGGCCGAACCGAACCTAACCTAACCTGATCTTACCTAACCTGACCAAATTTGTCCTGGCCTAACCGGGCGCAACATAGCCTCACTTAACCTAACCTAACCTAACCCAACGTAACCTAACCTAACCTAACCTCACAAAACGGAACGTAACCTACCTAACCAAACTTTACCTATCCGAACCTAACCTAACGCAACGTAATGTAACCTAACCTAACCTAACCTAAAGCAACGTAACCTAACCTAACATAACCTAGCCTAACCTA
>NW_016939949.1:0-542 GCF_001483705.2 Eufriesea mexicana | reverse complement strand
ACTGCAATGGCTATAGCTCGCCAATAGAATCTCTCCTCCTTGTTTATGCAAGCAAGTTAACTCGCCACAATATTCGTCGAAAATGTCAATAAAGTTGATCTTTCCAGCCATATACTAAAGCACTGCGACGGCTATAGCAGATGAATTGAATCTTTCCACCTTATATATGCAAGAAAGTTAGCTCACCACGATATTAGTCGAAAATATGAATATAATTGAACTTTCCAGCCTGATTCTAAAGCATTGCAATGGATATAGCACCCCAAAAGCATCTTCCCTCCTTACCTATGCAAGGAAGAAAGCTCACCACGGTAATAGTCGAAAATGTCAATAAAATTGAATTTTCCAGTCACAATTGTCAATAAAATTGAATTTTCCAGTCACAAACTATATCACTGCAATGGCTATAGCACTCAAAAAGCATCTTTCCTCCTTACTTACGCAAGGAAGTTAGATCACCACCATATTAGTCGAAAATGTCAACAAAATTGAACTTTCCAGCCAGATTCTATAGCAGTGCGACGGTTATAGCACGCCAATTG
>NW_016939948.1:5142-5770 GCF_001483705.2 Eufriesea mexicana | reverse complement strand
CTGTTGGCTGTCTATACGCATTGCAATGCTAACGAATCTTGCTCGAAAATTCAATTTTATTGACATTTTCGAATGATATTATGGTGAGCTTACTACCTTCCCTAAGTAAGGATGAATGATCCCTCTGGAGCGCTATAGCCATTGCAATGCAGTAGAATCTGGCAGCAAAATTCAATTTTATTGACAGTTTCGGCTAATATCGTGGTGAGTTGACTTTCTCGCATAAATAAGGAAGAAAGATTTTATTGTCGTGCTGTAGGCTTTGCAATGCTATAGAATCTGGCTGGAAAGTTCAATTTTATTGACATTCTCGACTAATGTCTTGGTGAGTTAACTTTCTTGCATAAATAAGGAGGAAAAATGCTGTTGGCATGCTACAGGCATTGCAGTGCTATAGAATCTTGCAGGAAAATTCAATTATGTTGTCATTTTCTACTAATATCGTGGTGAGCTAACTTCGTTCCCTAAGTAAGGAGGAAAGATCCTTCTTGAGTGCTATAGCCATTGCAATGCATTAGAATCTGGCTGGAAAATTCAATTTTATTGACATTTTTGATTAATAAAGTGGTGAGCTACCTTTCTTGCATAAATAAGGAGGAAAGATTCTATTGCCGTGCTATAGGCTATG
>NW_016939948.1:0-4279 GCF_001483705.2 Eufriesea mexicana | reverse complement strand
CTGTTGGCTGTCTATACGCATTGCAATGCTAACGAATCTTGCTCGAAAATTCAATTTTATTGACATTTTCGAATGATATTATGGTGAGCTTACTACCTTCCCTAAGTAAGGATGAATGATCCCTCTGGAGCGCTATAGCCATTGCAATGCAGTAGAATCTGGCAGCAAAATTCAATTTTATTGACAGTTTCGGCTAATATCGTGGTGAGTTGACTTTCTCGCATAAATAAGGAAGAAAGATTTTATTGTCGTGCTGTAGGCTTTGCAATGCTATAGAATCTGGCTGGAAAGTTCAATTTTATTGACATTCTCGACTAATGTCTTGGTGAGTTAACTTTCTTGCATAAATAAGGAGGAAAAATGCTGTTGGCATGCTACAGGCATTGCAGTGCTATAGAATCTTGCAGGAAAATTCAATTATGTTGTCATTTTCTACTAATATCGTGGTGAGCTAACTTCGTTCCCTAAGTAAGGAGGAAAGATCCTTCTTGAGTGCTATAGCCATTGCAATGCATTAGAATCTGGCTGGAAAATTCAATTTTATTGACATTTTTGATTAATAAAGTGGTGAGCTACCTTTCTTGCATAAATAAGGAGGAAAGATTCTATTGCCGTGCTATAGGCTATGCAATGCTATAGAATCTGGCTGGAAAGTTCAATATTGTTGACAGTTTCGGCTATTAAAGTGGTGAGTTATCCTTCTTGCCTAGATAAGTATGGTGGATTCTATTGGCGAACTATAGCCACTGCAGTGCTATAGAATCTGGATGGAAAATTCAATTTTATTGATATTTTCGGCAAATATCGTGGTGAGTTACCTTTCTCGCATAAATAAGGAGGAGAGATTTTATTGTCGTGCTATAGGCTTTGGAATGCTATACAATCTTTCAGGAAAGCTCAATTCTATTGACATTTTCAACTAATATCGTGGTGAGCTATCTTTCTTGCATAAACAAGGAGGAAAGATTGTATTGGCAAGCTATAACCATTGCAATGTTATAGAATCTGGCCGGAAAATTGTATTTTATTGTCATTTTCGAATAATATTTTGGAGCGCTACATGTCTTGCACAAATAAGGAGGAAGGATTCCTTTCGCTTGGTATCACCATTGCAATGACATAGAATGTGCCTGACAGATTCAATTTTATTGACGTTATGGAATAACATCGTGGTTAGCTATCTTTCATGCGTAAATAAGGCGGAAAGATTCTATTGGCGTGCTATTGCCATCGCAATGCCATAGAATCTGGTTGTAAAAATCAATTTTATTGACATTTTCAACTAATATGGTGGGGAGCTAATTTATTCCATATTTCAGGAGGAAAGATTCTGTTGGCTGTCTATACGCATTGCAATGCTATCGAATCTTACTGGAAAATTCAATTTTATTGACATTTTCGAATGATATTGTTGTGAGCTAACTACCTTCCCTAAGTAAGGATGAATGATCCTTCTGGAGCGCTATAGCCATTGCAATGCTGTAGAATCTGGCAGGAAAATTCAATTTTATTGACAGTTTCGGCAAATATCGTGGTGAGTTGACTTTCTCGCATAAATAAGGAGGAAAGATTTTATTGTCGTGCTGTAGGCTTTGCAATGCTATAGAATCTGGATGCAACATTCAAATTTATTGACATTTTCGACTTGTACCGTGGTGAGCCAACTTCCTTGCATTCGTAAGGAGGAAAAGTCCTTTTGGAGTGCTATATCCACCGCAATGTACCAGAATCTGTCTGGAAAATATAATTTTATTGACATTTTTGACTAATATCGCGGTGAGTTGACTTTCTTGCATAAATAATGGGGAAGGGTTCTATTGGCTTGCTATACCCGCTGAAATGCTGCAGAATCCGGCTGGAAAATTCATTTGTATTGATATTTTCGTCTTATATTGTGGTGAGCTGCCTTTCTTGCATAAACAAGGGGAAAAGATTCTACTGGCGTTCTATAGACATTGCAATGCTATAGAATGTGCTTGGCAGATTCAATTTTATTGACATTTTCGACAGATATCGTGGTGAGCTAACTTTCTTGTATAAACAAGGAGGAAAGATTATATTAGCAAGCTATAACCATTTCAATGCTATACAATCTGGACGGAAAATTCAATTTTATTGACATTTTCGAATAATATTCTGGTGCGCTACCTTTCTTGCATAAATATGGAGGAAAGATCCTTTTGGCGTGCTATAGCCATTGCAATGGCATAGAATCTGGCTGGAATGTTCATTACTATTGACAGTTTCGGCTATTATCGTGCTGAGTCGACTTTCTCGAATAAATAAGGAAGAAAGATTTTATTGTCGTGCTGTAGGCTTTGCAATGCATTAGAATCTGGCTGGAAAATTCAATTTTATTGATATTTTCGAATAATATTGTGGTGCGCTACCTTTCTTGCATAAATAAGGAGGAAAGATTTTATTGTCGTGCTGTAGGCTTTGCAATGCATTAGAATCTGGCTGGAAAATTCAATTTCATTCACATTTTCGGCTAATATCGTGGTGAGTTGACTTTCTCGCATAAATAAGGAGGAAAGATTTTATTGTCGTGCTGTAGGCTTTGCAATGCATTAGAATCTGGCTGGAAAATTCAATTTCATTCACATTTTCGGCTAATATCGTGGTGAGTTGACTTTCTCGCATAAATAAGGAGGAAAGATTTTATTGTCGTGCTGTAGGCTTTGCAATGCATTAGAATCTGGCTGGAAAATTCAATTTCATTCACATTTTCGGCTAATATCGTGGTGAGTTGACTTTCTCGCATAAATAAGGAGGAAAGATTTTATTGTCGTGCTGTAGGCTTTGCAATGCATTAGAATCTGGCTGGAAAATTCAATTTCATTCACATTTTCGGCTAATATCGTGGTGAGTTGACTTTCTCGCATAAATAAGGAGGAAAGATTTTATTGTCGTGCTGTAGGCTTTGCAATGCATTAGAATCTGGCTGGAAAATTCAATTTCATTCACATTTTCGGCTAATATCGTGGTGAGTTGACTTTCTCGCATAAATAAGGAGGAAAGATTTTATTGTCGTGCTGTAGGCTTTGCAATGCATTAGAATCTGGCTGGAAAATTCAATTTCATTCACATTTTCGGCTAATATCGTGGTGAGTTGACTTTCTCGCATAAATAAGGAGGAAAGATTTTATTGTCGTGCTGTAGGCTTTGCAATGCATTAGAATCTGGCTGGAAAATTCAATTTCATTCACATTTTCGGCTAATATCGTGGTGAGTTGACTTTCTCGCATAAATAAGGAGGAAAGATTTTATTGTCGTGCTGTAGGCTTTGCAATGCATTAGAATCTGGCTGGAAAATTCAATTTCATTCACATTTTCGGCTAATATCGTGGTGAGTTGACTTTCTCGCATAAATAAGGAGGAAAGATTTTATTGTCGTGCTGTAGGCTTTGCAATGCATTAGAATCTGGCTGGAAAATTCAATTTCATTCACATTTTCGGCTAATATCGTGGTGAGTTGACTTTCTCGCATAAATAAGGAGGAAAGATTTTATTGTCGTGCTGTAGGCTTTGCAATGCATTAGAATCTGGCTGGAAAATTCAATTTCATTCACATTTTCGGCTAATATCGTGGTGAGTTGACTTTCTCGCATAAATAAGGAGGAAAGATTTTATTGTCGTGCTGTAGGCTTTGCAATGCATTAGAATCTGGCTGGAAAATTCAATTTCATTCACATTTTCGGCTAATATCGTGGTGAGTTGACTTTCTCGCATAAATAAGGAGGAAAGATTTTATTGTCGTGCTGTAGGCTTTGCAATGCATTAGAATCTGGCTGGAAAATTCAATTTCATTCACATTTTCGGCTAATATCGTGGTGAGTTGACTTTCTCGCATAAATAAGGAGGAAAGATTTTATTGTCGTGCTGTAGGCTTTGCAATGCTATAGAATCTGGATGCGACATTCAAATTTATTGACATTTTCGACAGATGTCGTGGTGAGCTAACTTTCTTGTATAAACAAGGAGGAAAGATTATATTAGCAAGATACAACCATTTCAATGCTACAGAATCTGGACGAAAAATTCAATTTTATTGACATTTTCGAATAATATTGTGGTGCGCTACCTTTCTTGCATAAATAGGGAGGAAAGATTCTTTTCGCGAGCTAATGCCATTGCATTGATATAGAAGCTGGCTGGAAAGTTCAATACTATTGATAGTTTCGACTATTATCGTGGTGAGCTAACTTTCTTGCACAAACAAGGACGAAGGATTATATTGGCAAGCTATAACCATTGCAATGCTATAGAATCTGGTCGG
>NW_016939947.1:0-860 GCF_001483705.2 Eufriesea mexicana | reverse complement strand
CAGATTCTATTGCAATGATGTGGCTATAGCAATCCAATAGAACCTTACCTCGTTGATTACCCAAATTAGACAGCTCACCTCAATATTCGTCGAAAATGTCAATAAAATTTGACTTTTCAGTCAGATTTTACTCCAATGCAGTAATGTCAATAAAATTGGACTTTTCAGTCAGATTTTACTCCAATGCAGTGTCTATAACAAACCAATAGGATCTCTCCTCCTTATTTATGTAGAATATCTTGCTCATCATGATATTAGTCGAAAATGTCAATAAAATTGAACTTTTCAGCCAGACTCTTCTGCAATGCAATTGCTATAGCAAACCGATAGAATCGTTAATCCTTATTTACGCAGCAAGGTTTGCTCACGGCCATATTAGACGAAAATGTCAATAAGATTGTGTTTTCCGGGCAGTATCAAATGCAATGGAATGTCAACAGCAAACCAGTGTAATCTTCCCCTCTTATTTGCGCAGAAAACCTTCCTCAACAAGATTTTAGTCGAAAATGTCAAAAAAATTGACCTTTTCAGCCAGTTTCAATTGCAGTGCCACGGCTATAGCAACCCAATGGAGTCTTACCACGTTATTTATGCAGAAAAGCATACTCACCTCACTATTTGCCGAAAATGTTAATAGAATTGAACTTTTCAGTCAGATTCAGTTACGATGCAGTGGCTATAGCAAACCAATAGGTTCTTTCCGTCTTATTTACGGTGAAAGGCATGCTCACCACAATATTAGATGAAAAAGTCAATAAAATTGGACTTTTCGGTCAGATTATATTGCAATGCAATGTCTATAACAAACCAATAGGATCTATCGTCCTTATTTATGTAGAATATCTTGCTCATCATGATAT
>NW_016939946.1:0-21281 GCF_001483705.2 Eufriesea mexicana | reverse complement strand
AGAAATGCATAGAGTCGCAGTGCATAGCACAATAGTCGAAGCTACCCTATCCTAACATGGCCACACTTAACATAACCGAACGTAGCCTAGGTCAAATTAACGTGCCGAGACCACTATCGCTCGCCTCGCCAGAGCCAAGCAGAATATGCCAGAGCACAGCAGACCGCAGAAATCCACCGCACTGCATTGTACAGCAGTAAATCAGATATACCCAAACCTTACCTGACCCAATCTAACCTAACCAATCGTATCTCAACTCAATACAACGTGCCGAGGCCGCTATTGCTGCGTTCCCCAGAGCCAAGTAGAACATACTACAGCGCACTAGAAAACAGATGTGCACCGAAAGGCAGTGAATAGCACAGAATTCGAAGCAATCCTATCCTAATATATAAATTCGTACCATAACCAAACGTATCATAGCTAATCCTGACGTACAGCGACCACAATATATGGCCTTCCCGGAGAGGAGTAGAACATATTAGAGGACAGCAGTACGCAGAAATCCGTGGAATCGCTGTTTATAGCACAAAAGTGATAACTATACAGATCTAACCAAAGCTAGCCTAACCTAACCAAACGTAACATAGCTCAACCTTACGTGGCGAGATCACTATTGCTTGCCTACCCAGAGCCCGACAGAGCCTATTACAGAAGAGTACATCTTAGAAATCCACAAAATCGCAGTGCACAGCAAAATAGTCAAAGCAACACTCTCCTAACATAACCAACCGTAACATAACCGAACGTACCTTTGCTCATCCTAACGTGCCGAGAACAATTATTGCTTGCCACAACAGCGCCAAGAAGAAGATACTAAAGCGCAGTGGGACGCTGATATCCACCGAAAAGCACTGTATACCTCGTAAGCCAAAGCTATCCGAACATAACCCAGACAAACATATCCTAACTGTACGTAGCATAGATCAAACTTCCGCGCCGGGACCGTTATTGCTGGCCTCACGTGGGCCAAACAAGGTACAGCAGAGCAATGTAGGACGCTGAAATGGACATAATAGCAGTGTATAGCCCAAAAGTCGAAAATATCCCAAATTATCCTGACATAACCTAACTTAAGAAAACGTAGCATATCTTAATATAACTTGCCGCGACCACTACTCCTGGCCTCCCCAGAGGCAAGCAGAATGTAGTAGAGCACAGTCGATCACAGAAATCCACCGAATAACAGTATATAGCACGAAAGTCGGGGCTACCCTAACCAAACTCAACCTAACCTAACCTAACCTAACCTAACCGTACCGTACCAAACGTGAAGTATCTCTACCTATCGCGCCGCGGGAACTATTGCTCGCCCCCCAGAGTCGAGCAGAGTATAGTAGAGTACAGCAGTGCGCAGAAATCCTCCACATAGCTGTGAATATCAAATTAGCCGCAGTTATACTAACCTAACTTGACCCATCTAAACCCATCAAAACATAGCATTGCTCAATGTAGCGTGCCGTGACCACAGCTCCTGGCTTTCCCTGAGCAAACCAGAGTGTCGCAAGGCCCAGTAGATCGCAGAAATCCACCGAAAACAGGAGTGTATTACGAAGGTCAAAGCTACCCTAACCAAATTTAACCTAACCTAAACATACCCAAAAGCAACCTAACTCATCCTGACGAGCCACGACCACTGTTGCTTGACCCCGTAAAGTCGAGCAGAGTATAGTAGAGGAGTGTAGAGCGGTGAAATACACCGAACAGCATTTTAAAGCGCAAAAGTCAAAGAAATCCTAATCATCCCTCGCTAGCCTAACCAAAAGGATCGCATCATAGATATAACTGACGTGCCGGCAGTACTATTACTGGCAGCCCCAGAGCCAGGCAGAACATATCAGAGCACAGTAGAGAGCAGGAATCCACCGAACTGCAGTGCATGGCACAGAAGTCAAAGCAGCCCCAACCAAACTTTACGTAACCTATCTCAACCATACGTACAAAGACTGCAATTGTTGGCCTCCCCAGATTCAAGCAGATGCTAGTAGAGCACTGCAGACCAAAGATATAGCCCTAATGACAGTGTATATCACAAAAGTCAAGGCTACACCATCCTAACATAACCACACGTACCCTGACCTAACTAAACGGAATCCAACTGAACCCAACGTGCCGCTACCACTACTTCTGTCTTCCGGAGAGTCGATCTGAGCATAGTAGAGCAATGTAGATCGCAGCAATCCACCGTATAGCAGCGTATACCGCGAAAGTCAGAGCCATCCTGACCAAACGTAACCAACTTAACCTAACCAAACGAAACCTGGCTCAAACAATCGTGCCACGATCGCTATTGCTGGCCTGCCCAGACTCGTGCATAGTATAGCAGAGCAACGAAGGGCACAGAAATCCACCTAATGGCAGTGTGTGGCGCAGAGTTCAAAGCTTTCCAATACATACCTAACCAACGTAACTTAATCAAACGTAACATAACACAACCTAACGTGCCGAGAAATCTATTGCCGGCCTCCGCAGAGCCAAGCAGAGCATATTAGAGGAGAGTAGAGCGCAGAGGTCCATAGAATGACAGTCTATAGCACGAAAGATGAAGGCATCCTTACCTAACCAGAAGAACCTTACATAAAGAAACATAACCTATCTTAACCTAACGCGCCGCGGAAAAAATGTCTGGCATTCCCAGATCAAAGCAGGAAGCATTAGGTCGCAGTAGGGGACAGAAGTCCGCCGAAAAGCCGTGTATGGCACAAAAGTCTCATCGATCCTGCCCTAACGTATCGAAACGTAAAATAGGAGGACGCTTCGAAACAGAATATAACATGCCGCAGCTGCTGCTGCTGTCCACACCAGAGCTGAGCAGATTACAGCAGGGCAATGTAGAGCTAAAAAATCCGCCGGACAGCAGTGTATAGCACAGAAGTCAAAGCCACCCAATCCGAACTTAACCAAACATAACAGGGCCAAACGTAACATAACTTCACCTAACGTACCTAGACCACTATTGTTGACCTCCCCAGAGCACAGCTGAATACACTAGAGCACAGGAGAGCGAATAAATCATCCGCACTGACGTGCAAGGCACAAAAGTCAAAGGTAATCTAACATAACATAGCCAAACGAAGCCTACCTAAACCTAACGATCCGAGAAAACTTCTGCTGGCATCCTCAGCTCCAAGCAGACCATATTGAAGCACAGTAGTGCGCAGAAATCAACCGAAGAGCAGCGGATACCGCAAAAGTCAAAGCAACCCTAACCAAACCTGTCCTAACCTACCCTAAGCAAACGTATACTAACACAGCGTGTGGTGTGGCGACCGCCAATGCTGGCCTCCCAAGAATCGAGTAGAGTACAGTAGAGCAACCAAGAGCGCCGAAATCCACCGAAAGGCAGCGTATAGCACAAATGTCAGAGTTGCCCAATCCTACCCTTACCAAGCGCAACATAACCGTACGTAACATAACGAACCTTAACGTGCCTAAGCAGCAACAGCTGCCCCACCCCCCTCACCGAGCCGAACGTATTAGCGGAGATTGGAGCGCAGAAATCGATATAATGGGAGTGAACAGCAGAAATGTCAAAGCTATCCAAACCTAACCCATGCCAACGTAACTTAACCAAACTTAACGTAACTAATCCTAACGTGCCTCGGCCGCTATTTCTGGACACTCCAGAGCAAAGCAGAGCCTATTAAGCCACAGAAGAGGACAGGAATTCACCAAATATCTGTGTACAGCACGAAAGTCAAAGCTATCCCAACCAAACATAACCTAACCTAAAATAAAGAAGCGTGACGTAACTCAAACTAACGTCCCACGGCCGCTATTGCTGCCATCCCGAGATTCGAGCAGAGTTCAGTAGAGCACTGTATAGCGCAGAAATCCACCGAATATCAGTGTGTGGCACAAAAGTCAAAGATATCCTAACCTAACCCACACAAACATAACATAACCAAACGTAACTTAACACAACCTAACGCGCCAAGATCACAGTCACTGCCCTCCTCAGAGCCAAGCAGAACAAATTAGGGGAGAACAGAGCACAGGAATCCATTTAATCGCATTGCATAGCATAGTAATCGAAGCTGCCCTATCTTAACGTGACCAAACATAGCATAACAAAACAAAGCACAGCTCTACCTAACTTGCCGAGAGCATTATTGCTTACCTGTGCAGAGGCAAGCAGAATATACTATAGCAAATTAGAGCGTACTAATCCACCGCATTGCAATTTATGGCACAGAAGTCGAATATGTCCTAACCTAACATAACGAAGCATAGCATATCCAAACATAACCTAACTAAACCTCATTTGCCTAGGCCGCTATTGCTGGCCTACCCATCGCCAAGCAGAATGCATTAGCGGGAGTAGATCGCAGAAGTCCATCAAATGGCAGTGTATAGCACAAAAGATAAAGATATCCTAACCTATCCCAAACACACCTAGCCAAGCCAAAAGTAACCCAACTCAACCTAACGTACCGCGGCCACTATTTCTGGTATCCCCACAGCAATGCAGGGCATGTTAGAGCACAGCAGATAGCAGGAATCCACCGAAAAACGGTCCACAGCACGAAAGGCACAGCCATATTTACTAAGCACATACTACATTAACCAAACCAAACGCAACCTAACACAGCCTACTCTGCCACGACAGCCATTGCTGGCCTCCCCATATTCGAGTACAGTATAGTAGAGCAGCGAAGAGCGCAGTAACCTGCGAATAGCAGCGTATAACACAAAGGTCATAGCTGTCCTATCCCAACCTGACAAAGACTAACGTAGCATAACATAACCTAACTCATCCTGACGTGCAGAGACCACTATTGCTGGCCTTCCCAGAGCGAAGCAGGACACATTAGAGTACAGTAGAGCCTAGAAATCAATCGTGTAGAAGATTATAGGACGAAAGTCAAAGCTACCCTATCCTAACCTGGTCAAACGTAAAGTAACCAAACGTAACCTTACTCAGTATAAAGTGTTAAGGCCACCATTGCTGCCCTGACCAAGGCGAAGTAGAGCATATTAGAGGCGAGTGGAGCGCCGACAACAATAGAATCGCAGTGCACAGCACAATAGTCGAAGCTACCCTATCATAACAGAATCATACGTAACATAACCGAACATAGTTTAACTCAACCTAACGTGCCGAGAGCATTATTGCTTGGCTCTCCAGGGCCAAGCAGAATGTGCAGGAGCACAGTGGAGCGAAGTAATCAGCCGCGTAGCTGTGTACCGCATAAAGGTGGAAGATATCCTTACATAACATGTCCTAACCTGACCTAAGCGATCATAGACTTACTCAACGTAAGGCACCGAGACCACTACTGCTGGCAGACACAGAGCCAATCAGAGTACATTCGAGCACCGTAGAGTGCAGGAACCTCGAGCAGCTTAGCATGGCACAAAAGTGAAAGCTATCCTGGGAAAACTTTGTCCAAGCTGACCTTACCGAATGTAACCTATCTCATCACAGCGTGCAGAGGCCACTATTCCTGGCATTCCCAGTAACGGCCTGTGCACACTAGAGCGCTGCTGGGCTCGGAAGTCCACGGAGCAACAGTGCATAGCACAATAGCCAAAGCTACCATCTCCTATTCTAACCAGATAATATCCTAGCCTAGAATATCAGCGTATACCACGAATGACAAATCTATCCAAACCTGACGCAAACAAGCATGCCGAAGCC
Source organism: Eufriesea mexicana (assembly GCF_001483705.2). Classification (NCBI taxonomy): domain Eukaryota; kingdom Metazoa; phylum Arthropoda; class Insecta; order Hymenoptera; family Apidae; genus Eufriesea; species Eufriesea mexicana. Next base: position 15,640 of record NW_016939946.1, on the reverse strand, counting down.
AAACGTAGCCTGTCTCGGCCTGTCCTGCCGAGGTCACCATTACTGGCCTCCATTGAGTCGAGAAGGGCATAGCAGAGCTGTGTAGGGCGCTGAAATCGAACGAAAAGCAGTGTGCAGCTCAAAAGTCAAAGCTATCCCAACCAAAAATAACCAAACCTATCATAAACAAACGAAATATAATTCAATCTAACGTGCGGAGACCGCTATACTGGCTTCCCCGGACGCAAGCAGAGTGTGATGGTGCACAGTGGAGCGCAGAAGTCCATCGGATAGCAGTGTATAGCACAATAGTCAAAGCCATCCTAACCAAACTTAACCAAACCTAGCCAAACCGAAAGTAATCCATCTCAACCAAACGTGCAGCGACCACCATTGCTTGCCTCCACAGAGACACGCAGATGTTAGTACCGCAATGCAGATCGCAGGTATAAACCGAATAGCTGTGTATAGCACATAAGTCAAAGCCATCCTAACAAAGCTTAAACCAACGTAACGTAACCAAACGTATCATAGATCAACCTGACGCGCCGAGACCACTATTGCTGCCCTCCCCAGAGCCAAGTAGGTCAAATTAGTGGAGGGCAGAGGGCAATAGTCAAATAAATGGCAGTGTATAGCACAAAAGTCGTAGATATCCCAAACTAAACCAAACGAGCCTAACGTAAGCGAATGGAAACTAACGAGACCTATCGCGCAGCAGCCACAACTTTTGTACTCCACAGAGCATAGCAGAGAATAATAGATTACAGTAAAGCGCAGGAATCCAACGGATAGGAGTTTATAGCGCGAAAGTCAAAGCCACTCAAGCCAAACCAGGCCTAACCTAACCTAACCAGACGTAGAATACCTAGGCATAACGAGACGAGACACCTATTGCTGGCAACCCTTGAGCCAAGCAGAACGTGTCGAAGCAGAGTAGAGAGCAGGAATCCACCGAACAGCAGTGTATAGCACAAAAGTCAAAGCCACCTTAACCAAACCTGTCGTAACCTACCCTATGCAAACGTAAACTACCACAGCGTGTGGTGTGGCGACCGCCAATGCTGGCCTCCCAAGAATCGAGTAGAGTACAGTAGAGCAACCAAGAGCGTACCTATTGCTGGCAACCCTTGAGCCAAGCAGAACGTGTCGAAGCAGAGTAGAGAGCAGGAATCCACCGAACAGCAGTGTATAGCACAAAAGTCAAAGCCACCTTAACCAAACCTGTCGTAACCTACCCTATGCAAACGTAAACTACCACAGCGTGTGGTGTGGCGACCGCCAATGCTGGCCTCCCAAGAATCGAGTAGAGTACAGTAGAGCAACCAAGAGCGCCGAAATCCACCGAAAGGCAGCGTATAGCACAAATGTCAGAGTTGCCCAATCCTACCCTTACCCAGCGCAACATAACCGTACGTAACATAACGAACCTTAACGTGCCTAAGCAGCAGCAGCTGCCCCCCCCCCCTCACCGAGCCGAACGTATTAGCGGAGAGTGGAGCGCAGAAATCGATATAATGGAAGTGAACAGCAGAAAGGTCAAAGCTATCCAAACCTAACCCATGCTAACTTAACTTAACCAAACGTAACGTAACTAATCCTAACGTGCCTCCGCCGCTATTTCTGGCCACTCCAGAGCAAAGCAGAGCCTATTAAACCACAGTAGAGGACAGGAATTCACCAAATATCTGTCTACAGCACGAAAGTCAAAGCTATCCCAACCAAACATAACCTAACCTAAAATAAAGAAGCGTGACGTAACGCAAACTAACGTCCCACGGCCGCTATTGCCGGCATCCCGAGATTCGAGCAGAGTTTAGTAGAGCACCGTAGAGCGCAGAAATCCACCGAATATCAGTGTGTGGCACAAAAGTCAAAGCTATCCTATCCCGACCTAAACAAACGTTGCATAACCAAGCGCAACATAGCTCAGCCTAACGTGCCGAGACGACTACTACAGGCCTCCCTATAGTATAGTAGAATATATTAGAGCACTATAGAGCGCGGAGATCCTACGAATAGTGCAGTACAGCTTCAAAGCGACAGACATCCTATCAAAGCATTACCTAACGTAACATAACCAAGCGTAACCTAACTCACTCAAACGTGCCTCGACCGCTATCACCGGCCTTCCCATAGGCAAACAGAGGATAGCAGAGCAATACAGATCGCAGATATCGGCCAAACAGCAGTAAATAGCACAAACTTCAAAGCTACCCTAGCCAAACCTAACCCAACGTTGCCAAACATAGCGAAACGTAACTCAACCAAACGTGACGCGACCTCTTTCGCTGGCGTCCCCAGAGACATGCTCTGCGTGATAGCGCACAGTAGAGCGCAGAAGTCCATAGAATAGCTGTCTGTCGCACAGAAGCCTAAGCTATCCTAACCTAACGCAACGTAGCCTATCAAATACAAACTTATTCTAACTCAACCTATCGTACCGCGGCCACAATTTTTCGCCTCCCGATTGTTGAGCAGAGTATAGTAGGACAATGTAGAACGCAGAAAAACACCGAAGTGCAGTGTGTAACACAAAAGTATAAGCTATCCTGTCATAGCCTCACCAAACGTAACACAACCCAGCGCAGCATATCTTCGCCTAACGTGCCAATAACGCTATTACTGCCCTCCCCTGAGACAAACAGAACATATTAAAGGAGAATAGGGCGCACAAATCCATACAGTCGCAGTGCATAGCACAACAGTCGATGCTACCAAATCCTATCGTAACCAAGCTTATCATAACCGAACGAAGCCCAGCTCCACCTAACGCGACTCGGCGACTATTCCTGCCATCCCCAGAGCAAAGCAGACAATGTTTGATAAGTGGAGAGCGCAGTAGTCCAGCGAATAGCAGTGTATAGCACAAAAGCCAAAGCAATCCTAAACAAACCTGACCTAACCTAACTGTACAATACATAGATACACAAACCAAACAAGCGGAGACCTCTATTGCTGGCCACCCCAGAACCAAGCAGAACATATTAGAGCACAGCAGGGCGCAAAATTCCACCGAATAGCAGTGTAAAGCGCAAAAGTCAAAGCCATCCTAAGCACACTTAACCCAACCTACCCGAACGTAACCTAACTCAACCTAACATGAAGCGACGATTATTGCTGGCCCCCAGACGGCCGAGCAGAGTATAGTAGGACAATGTAGAGCGCATAAATCCACCAAGTGGCTTTGTATAGCGCAAAAGTCAAAGCTGTCCTCTCCTAACCTAACCAATCGTAACAGAAACGAACGTTACATAAAAAAAGGTAACATGGCGAGGCCACTGTTGCTGTCCGCCCCAAGCCAAGCAGAGAATATTACATCACGTCAGAGCGCAAAAGTCCACGGAATAGCAGTATATAGCACGATAGATAGAGCTATCCGATCCTAATATCGCCAAACCTTACCTAGCTGAACGTGCCATTTCTCAACCTAACTTGCCGCGACCACGATTCCTGGGGTCCCAGGGGACAAGCAAAGTGTGATAACGCTCAGTAGTGCGCAGAAATCCATAGAATTGCAGCGTATATCACAAAAGTCAAAGGTTTCCTATCCTAACCTAACCAATCGTTACTTAGTCAAACGTAGCCCAACTCAATCTATCGCGCCGCGGCCATTGTTTCAGGCACACCGGAGCAAAGCAGAAAATATTGCATCACAGTAGAGCGCAGAAATACACCGAATATCAGTGTATAGCAGAAAAGACACATCCACTCTAGCCAAACCACACCTACCCTGACCTAACCAAACGTAACGTAACCAAGCCTAACGAACAACGGCCACAATTTCTGGCCTCCCCAGAGCAAAGCAGGGCATATTAGCGCACGGTAGAGCCCAGAAATCCACCCAATAGCAGTGTATGGCACAAAAAGTAAAATTATCCTTTCCAAACCTAACGAATCGTATCACAACAGAACGTAGCTCAGCACAGAGCAGCATACCGAGACCACTGCTGCTGTCCACACCAAGCCAAGCAGAGCACGTTAGAGCACGGTAGAGCGCAGATGTCCACCCAGTAGCGATGTATAGCACAAAAACCCTGGCCAAACCTAACCAAACCTTACCTAGCCAAATACAGAATAACTCAACCTAACATGCCGCGACCACAATTACTGGCGTCCCAGGAGGCGAGCAGCGTGTGGTAGCACAGGTTAGATCGCAGAAGTCCAAGTGATAGCAGTGTGTAGCGCAAAAGCAAAGATATCCCTACCTAAACCAGGATAACCTTCCATAACCAATCGCAATTTAACCCAACCTAACGTGCCGTGAACACTATTCCTGGCACCCACAGATTCGAGTAGAGTATAGAACAGCAACAAAGAGAGCAGGAATCCTCCGAATAGCAGTATATATCACAAAAGTCAAAATTGTCCTATCACATCCTAGCAAAACCAAACGTAACATAACAAGGCCTAACGTGCCATGACCACTATTTTTGGCCTCCCCAAAGCCAAGCAGAACATATTAGAGGAGAGCGGAGAGCAGGAAACGATAGAATGGCAGTGAATAGCAGTAAGGTAGAGGCTATACGAACCTAACCCATGCTAACGTATTCTAACCAAACGTAACGCAACGAGACCTAACATGACGCGGCCACTATTTCTGGCCCCCCAGGGCAAAGCTGTGCATATTAGGACACAGCAGAGGGCAGGATTTCACGAGATGTATGTGTACTGCACGAAAAACGAAGATAACCTCACCAAACTTAACCTAACCTAACCTAACAAGACATAGCCTGACTACACATAACGTGCCGCGGCCGCTATTGCTGGCGCCCGAGAGTCGAGCAGAATATAGTGCAGCATTGCAGAGCGCAGAAATCCACCGAATGGCAGTGTGTGGCACAAAAGTCGAAGCTATCCTATCCCAACCAAACCAAACGTAGCACAACCGGACGAAGTATAACTCTGCCTAACGTGGCGAGACCACTGCTGCTGGCCTCCCCATAGCGGAGTTGAGTTTACTAGAGCTCAGTAGAGCGCGGAAGTCCAACGAATGGCGGTGTATAGCCTAAAACTCAAAGCCAATCAACAAAACGTTACCCAACGTAACGTAACCAAGCGCTACCTAGCACATGAAAACGTGCCACGAAAGCTGTCACTGGCCGTCCCATAGGCAAGCAGAGGATGGCAGAGCTATGCAGATCACAGATTTGGCCGGCTAGCAGAGTACAGTGCAAGAGTCAAAGCTATACTAACCAAACCTAACCAAGCCGAACTTGACGTAGGTCAACCTAACTTGCAGAGACCACTACTGCTGGCTCCCCAGGGCCAAGCTGAAGGTACTAGGGCCCAGTAAGGCGCAGAAATCCACCTAACGACAGACTAGAGCACTGAAGTCGAAGCCACACTCCCTTAACGTAACCAAACGTATCCTAGCGCAACCTGAGGTGATGAAACCGCCATTGCTGCCCTCCCCAGGGCCAAGCAGGGCATACTAGAGCACAGTAGATGGCAGAAGTCCACCAAATAGCAGTGTACAGCACAGAAGGTGCAGCTATCCTATCCAAACTTAGCCTAACCCAACGTAGTCGAACGTAACCTGACACCACATAATGTGCGTAGACAACTATTGCTGGTATTCCCAGGGCTAAGCTGTAAATATTAGATCACAGTAGGGAGCAGAAGTCTACCTTATAGCATACCATTTGACTGTATCCCAGCCAAACGTATCATAACCGAACGAAGCCTAACTAAATCTAACGTGCATAGACCGCTATTGCTCTCCTCCTCATAGCCAGACAGGACATACTAGAGCACAGTAGAGCGTAGGAATCCAATAAATAGCAGTGTAAAGCACAATAGTTAAAGCTATCCTAACCAAACATAAAGTAACCCAAACCAACCTAACATAACCTGGCTAAGCATGACGTGCAGATGACGCTGCTGCTGGCTTCCCCAGATTCAAGCTGAAAATATTAGAGCTCTGTAGGGCGCAAAAATCCACCTAATAGCAGGCTATAGCACTGAAGTCGAAGCTACACTACCTTAACCTAACCAAACGTAATGTAACTCAACTTAACGTGCCGTGACCACAATAGATGGCCTCCGCTGAATGAAGCAGAACACATTCGTCGATAGCAGAACGCACAAATCCATAGAAACGCAGTGTATGTCAGAAAAGTCGAAGCTACACAAACTTAACCCGAACAAATAGGGCATAAACAAACATGTCATAACTCACACTATAGTGCCGAGACCGCTATTGCTGCCCTCCCCAGGGCCAAGCAGCGCATACTAGAGCACTGTAGAACGCAAAATTCCAACGAAAAGTAGTTTAAAGGACAAACGTTAAAGCTACACTAACCAAGCATGTAGTAACGCAAATCAAACTAACGTAACCTGAATAAACATGGCGTGCAGAGGCCACTACTGCTGGCTTCCCGAGAGCCAAGCTGAAATTATTAGAGCACAGAGGTTCGCAGAAAACTAGCTAATAGCATACTATTAGACTAAAGTCAAAGGTACGCTCTCCAACCCCAACCAACAGTAACATAACCAAACGTATCCCAACTCGACCTAACGTGCCGAGACCACCATTGCTGGCCTCTCCAGGGACAAGCTGAAAATATTAGAGCACTTTAGGGCGCAGAAATCCAGGTAATACCAAACTATAGCACTAATGTCGAAGGTGTCCTCTCCTAACCTAACCAATCGTAAGATAAGCAAACGTTACCTAACTCACCCCAGCGTGCCGCGATCACAATTGCTGGTCTCCCCAGAGCCAAGCGGAGCACGTTAGTGGAGAGTAGTGCCCAGAAATCCATAGATCCGCAGCGTATATCGAAAAAGTCAAAGATTCACAAACCTAACCCAAACCAACGCAACATATCCAACCATAGCCTAACTCAATCTAACGCGCCGAGACCACTATTACTGGCATTCCCAGAGCCGAGTAGAGCATACTAGGGAACAGTAGAGCGCAGAAGTCCATCGCATTACAGTGTATAGAACAGAGGTCATAGATATCCTAGCCCACCCAACAACCTGAACATAACCGAATGTAAACTAACACAGCCTAACGAGCCGCGGCCACAATTTCTGGTCGCGCCACAGCAAATCGGAACGAATTAGATCTCAGTAGCGAACGGAAATCCACCGAACATCAGCTGACAGCGCAAGAGTCAAAGCTATCCAAACCTAACGTAACCAAACATAACATAAGCAAACGTAATCTCACGCAACTTAACGTGCCTATTCCACTATTGCTGACATACGCAGAGCCATTCAGAATATACCAGAGCACAGTGGAGCGCACAAATCCGCCGTACTCCAGTGTAAAGTGCAAAAGTCAATGATAACCAAATATAACTTGACGCAACCTGACCTAACCAAACGTAGCATAACTCGACACAACGTGCCGAAACCAGTATTGCTGCCTTTCCCAGAGCTAGGCTGAACGCATTAGAGCAAAGCAGATTGCAGGAATCCGTCGAACGGCAGTGCATATCACAAAAGTCGAAGATATCCTCTGCTACCCGGACCAATCTTATCATACCCAAACGTAACCTAACTTAAACTAGCGTGCAACGACCACGACTGCTGCCCTTTCCAGGGCCGAGCACTGTGCAGTATATCACGGTAGAGCGCTGAAATCCACCGAATAGCAGTGTATAGCACAAAAGTCAAAGCTACACTGGCTTCACACATCCAAACATAGTAAAACCAAATGATACCTAACCAAAACTAACGTGCCTAGACCACTATTACTGACTTCCAGAGAGCCGCCTAGAATGTACTAGAGCACAGCAGAGCGCAGGAAGCAACCAGAGAGCAGCGACTAGCACATACGTCACGGATATCCTAACATTGCCTGACCCAACTTAATCTAACCATACGTAGACTAACTAAACCTGACAAAAGGCGACCACTATAACTGGCCTAACCTGAGCCAAGCAGAACGTACCAGAGCACAGTAGAGCACAGAAATCCACCGAAAAGAAGTGTATACCACGAATGTCAGAACTATTGAAGAATAACCGAAACAAATGTAGCCTCGACGAACGTAGCAAAAATTAACCAAACGTGCCGAGCCCATTATTGCTGACCTCCTCAGAGACAAACAGAGTATACTAGAGCACAGTAGGGCGCAGATATCCACAGAATAGCAGCGTACAGCACAAAAGTCTAAGCTGTCATAGTCCAACCTATCCAAACATAGCATGGCCAGACGTAACTTAACTCAATCTAACGTGCCTAAACCACCATACCTAACCTCCACGGAGCCAGTCAGAATATACCAGAGCATAGTAGGCAGCAGAAATCCTCCGCATTGCAGCATAAAGCACAAAAGTCAGAGATATCCTAACATTACCAGACATAACCTGGCCCAAACAAACGTTACCTAACTCAGAATGACGTGCCGAGGCCATTATTGCGCTCCTTCTCAAAGACAAGCTGAACATATCAGATTATAGTGGAGCACCGGAATCCACCGAACAGCAGTGTGTAGCATAAAAGTAAAAGCTACCCTCTCCTATCCTAACCAAACGTGACATAACCAAATGTTGCCCAAATCAAACTAACGTGCCGCGACCACTATTACTGGCAACCCCAGGGCCAGCCAGATCATATGCGAGCACAGCATAGCGCTGAAATCTACCGAAAAAGGGTGTATAGCACCAAAGTCAAATCTGTCCGAGCCCAACCCACGCAAACATAACATAACCAAACGTAACATATGTAAACATAACGTGCAAATACCATTATTGCTGACATCCCATAGGCAAGCAGAATATAATGGAGGACAGTAGGGAGACGGAATCCAACGACTAGCGGTGTACACCACGTAAGTCGAAGCTATACAGGGCTAACCCAGTCTAACGTAGCCTAACCGAACGTAGCCTAGCAGAAGGTGACGTGCCGCGACTACTTCTGCTGGCTTCCCCTCAGAGAAACCGAATATGGTAAAGAGCAGTAGGGGGCAGGTATCCACCGATTAAGAGAGTATTGCACAAAAGTCGAAGCTATCCTCTGCTATCCTGGCCAATCTTACTGGACTGACATATCCAAACATGGTATAACCAAATGTAACATAACCCAAACTGACGCGCCTAGACCACTGTTACTGGCCACCCTATAGCCAGGCAGAGTATATAGCAGCACAGTAGAGCGCAGAAATCCAACGAACAGTGGTTTATACCACGGAAGTCAGTGCTATACTTGCCTAACCTAACCAAACGTAGCATAGCCAAACGTAAACAAACCGAACCTAACGTGACTGGACCACTATTGCTGACATCCACAGAGCTAACCAGAATATGTTACAGCACAGTAGCGAGGAGAATTCCACCGAAAAGCAGCATGTAGCACAAGTGTCATAGGAAACCTATCCTAACCGAGCAAATCGTAATGACGTCGAATATAATCAAACTCAGCGAAACGTGCCGCCACGGTAATTGCTGCCCTCCCCCCATATCCAAGTGGAACATGTGAGAGGAGAGTAGATCGCAGAAATCCATAGAATCGCAGTGCATGCCACTGCAGTCGAAGCTACCCTATGCTTACATAACAAAACGCAACACAAACGAACGTAGCAGGACCAAACTGAACGTGCCGAGACCGTTATTGCTTGCCTCCCCAAAGCAAAACAGAATATACTAGAGCACTGTGGAATGCAGATATCTACTGAACAGCACTGCATACCACATAAGACGAAGCTACCCGAAGCTAACCCAGACAAGCGTAACCTCACCTAACGTAGCCCAACACAAACTGACGTGCCGAGACCGCTATTACTGGCCTCGCGCTAGCCAAGCAGTGTGCAGCACAGCAATTTAGGACGCTGAAGTGGACCGAAAAGCAGTATATAGCACAAAAGTCAAAGCTACCCCACCCATACATATCTAAGCCTAGCCTGACCGTAACGCCACCTATCCTGCCGCGACAACCATTCCTGGCGTCCACAGACACAAGCAGAGTATTGAACGCACCGTACAGCGCAGAGGTCCATAGAATAACAGTGTACGGCAGAAAGATCAAAGCTATCCAAACCGTGTCCATGGTGACATAAACTAACCGAACGTAACCAAACACAACCTAACATGCAGCGGACACTATTTCTGGGCTCTCCACATCAAAGCAGAGCATATTAGAACACAGTAGGCCGGTAAAATCCACCGAAAAGAGGTATGCAGCACAATAGCCAAAGGTACCCCATCCTAACCTAACCAATCGTAACAAAACCAAACGTTGCCAAACTCAAGGTGACGTGACGCCACCACCATTGCTGGCCTCCCCACAGACAAGGAGGACATATCTGAGCAGAGTAAGGCGCAGGAATCCATAGAATCGAAGGGTACAGCAGAAAAGTTAAAGGTATCCAGACCTAACACAAACAAACATGACCTAACCTAATGTAGGCAAACACAACATAACTTGCCGCAACAACTATTGCTGGCCTCACCTTAGAGTAGTGCACATTGGAGCGCAGGAATCCACCGAATAACTGTGTATATCACGAAAGTCAAAGCTACCGAAGCCAAACATAGGCTAACTTAACCTAACCATTCGTAACCTATCTAAAGATAACGTGCTACGTGCACTATTGCTCTCATACCGGGAGTCGAACACGGTATAGTAGAGCAATGTAGAGTGCTGAAATCCACTGATTAGCAGTGTACAGCACAAAAGTCAAAGCTATTCTATTCTAACCTAACCAAACTTAGCATATCCGAACGCAACCTAACTCAGACCAACGTGCAGAGACAGATGCCGCTCGCCTCCCAGAGCCAAGGAGAATATACTAGAGCACATTAGAATGCAGAAATGAACAGAATATCGGTGCGTAGCATAAAAGTCAGAGCAATTATGTCCTAACTTTACCAAACGAAGCATAAACAACCGTTATTTATCTCAGCCTAACGTGCAGAGAACACTCCTGCTGGCCTCCCCAGAGCCGAGAAGAGTGTAGTAGAGCAACCTAGAGCGTAGAAATGCACCGAAAAGCAGTGTACGGCACAAAAGACTAAGCTATCCTATCCTAACCCGTCCAAACGTAATATAAACGAGCACAACACAGCTTATCCTAACGTGCCGGGACAACTATTGCTGGCCACCCCAGAGCGAAACACAATATACTAGAGCATAGCAGAGCGCAGAAATCCAGCGATTAGCAGTGCATGTCGCAAAAGTCACAGCTACCCTGTCCAAACCTAACCAACCGTAGAATTGCCAAACGTAACCAAACTCTACCTAACGTACCGCCGCTACGATTTCTGGCCTCCCGACAGCCTAACAGAACATATTAGAGGAGAGTCGAGCGCAGAAATCCATAGAAAAGCTGTGTACACCGGAAAAGTCAAAGATAAACAATCCTATCTCAGACTAACACATCCTGAGCTGACGCAGCATACTCAGAAGAACGTGCAGCGACCACTATTGCTGGCTTCCACAGGGCCAAGCCGACTAGAGTAGAGCACAGTAGAGGGCAGGTATCCACAGAATGGAAGTGTATAGCACGAAAGTCAAAGCGATACTAACCAAACTTAGCCTAACATAACCTAACCAAATGTACCCTATCACAACCTATCTTGCCAAGACCAATATTAAAGGCTTCCCCAGAGCCAAGCAGAACATTCTTGAGTAGAACACACCGTAGAAGTCGACCGAATAGCAGCTTATAACGCAAAAGTCGATGCCATTATAGCCAAACGTAGCCTAACCCAACATAGCCAAACGTAACCTATCCCAACCTATCGTGCCACGGCCGTTATTGCTGGCCTCACAAGAATCGAGCAGAGTATAGTAGAGCAATGTAGAGCGCAGTAGTCCAATGTATAGCCGTGTATTGCACAAAAGTCAGAGCTACCCTGGCCTAACCTAACTAAACGTAACATAACGTAGCGCAACATACCTCGGACTTACGTACCCAGATCAATACCGCTGGCCTCCTTAGCGCAAAGCAGAATATACTAGAGCACACTAGGGCGCAGAAATTCACAGGGTAGGAGGGTACAGCACAAAAGTCAAATACTGCCCAACCATACCTAACCTAATCTAACTTAACCAAACGCTGCATAATACAACATGTCGTGCCACGACCGCCATTGCTGGCCTCTCAATAGTCGAGTAGGGTATAGTAGAGCAATGAAGGGCGCAGAAATCCACTGAATAGCAGTATATAGTGCAAAAGGCAGAGTCATCCTGTACTGACCTAGCCAAACGTAACCTAACCGAAAGTAACATAACCCAACCTAAAGTGCTGAGAGCAATATTTCCGGCCTTCCCTGCACGAAGCAGAGAATATTTGAGCAAGGTAGAGCGCAGAAATCCACCAAATGTGTGCTTGCAGCATAACAGAAAATGCTATCATATCCGAACTTAACCAAGCAAACATAAGCAGACGTAACGTAATACAACCTGACGTGCAACGAAAGCTACTGCTGGCTGCTCGAGAGCTAAGCAGATTATAGCACAGCAAAGTGGAACACTGAAATCACCCGAATAGTAGTTTATAGAAAAATGAAGGAGGCACCCTAACACAATCTGACCTGACCTAACCTAGTCAAACGTAACCAATCCAAACCTGCCGTGCCTAGCTCGCAATTTCTGGCCTCCCCACCGCCAGGCATGGCATATTAGGGGAGAGTAGGGGGCAGAGTTCCATTGAGCGGAAGCGCATTGCACGCAATTCAAGGATATCCTAGCAGAACCCAAACAAACCCAGCCTAATCGGACATAACCTAAAACAAACTAACACGCCGCGGGCACTATTTCAAGCATTCCGAGTTCGAAGCAGGGAATATTAGATCACAGTAGAACGCAAGAATCCACGGAATATCCGTGTAAGGAAGATAGTCGAAGCTATCATATTCTAACCTAACAAAACTTAACATAGCCATACGAAGTGTATCTCAAACTAACGTGCCGAGGCCGCTACTGCTGCCCCCCCCCACCTCCCCAGAGACAAGCAGTTAAGAGTACAGCACAGTGGAGGGCAGGAATCCGACGCATAACTGTGCAGAGCCGAAAGTCGTAGATACCCTAACCACATATAAGCCAACCTAACCTAACAGAACGTAACCTTACTCAGCCAAACGTGCTTTGACCAATGTTGCTCGCATCTCGAGAGACCAGCAGTGTACAGTAGAGCAATGTAGAGAGCAGAAATCCACCGAATGGCAGTGTATAGCCCAAAAGTCGAATCTATCCCATCCTAACATTTCCAAGCCTAATATAACTAAACGCAGCCAAACCAAACATAACGTGCCGAGACCACTATCTCTGGCCTCCCCAGAGCCAAGCAGGACATACTGGAGCGGAGTAGAAGGTATGAGACCTACAAGTAGCAGCGTATATCAAAAAAGTCAAAGATATCCTAACCTAACCCTAACTAACCTAACCTAACCAAACTTAGAGTAACTAAGCCTAACGTGCCGAGGAATCCTTTGATGGTCTCCCTAGAGCCAACCAGAAGAGGTTACAGAAAAGTTGGGCGCAGAAGTCTCCGAATAGCAGTGTTCAACAAAAAAGGCAATGCCATCTTAGCCAAACGTAACCTAACCTAATCTAACCGAACTTAGGGTATTTTAACCTATCGTCCCACGACCGTTATTGCTGGACTCTCCAGAGTCGGGCAGTGTATAGTAGAGCAATGAGGAGCGCAGAAATCCACCGAATATCAGTGTGTAGCACAAAATTCAAAGATATGGTATCCTCACCTGATCAAACCTAACATTACCGAACGAAGTTAACGCAACCTAATGTGCCTACGCCGTTATTGCTGACGTCCCCAGAACAAAGCAGAACGTATTCGTGCACAGCAGAGCGCAGGAATCCACCGAACAGCAGCGTATAGCACGAAAGTCAAAGCCATCCCTTCCTAACCCAGCAAATCGTAACATAGCCAAACCTAACATCACACAAATGACGTGACGCGACCCCTATTTCTGTCCTCCCCAGATTCGAGCAGAGTATAGTAGGGCACAGCAGGGCGCAAAATTCCACCGTATAACAGTGTATAACACGAAAGACGAAACCATTCGTACCTAACCGAGACCAACATGACCTAAACGAACGAAACATAACTGAACCTAACGTGTCGAGACCACCATTACTGGCCTCCACAGAGTCGAGCAGGGTATAGTAGAGCTATGTAGATCGCGCACGTCCAAGGGATAGCGGTGAATTGCACACTAGTCATCCCTATCCTATCGTAACGTATCCAAACTTAAAATAAACAAACGTAACATAACTTAACCTAACGTGCCGAGACCACTATTCCTGGACTCCCCAGAGCCAAGCAGAACATGCTAGAGCACGCTAGAGCGCAGAGGCATACCGAAAATATATTTATAGCACAAAAGTCGAAGCTATCCCTACCTAATGTATCCAAACTTAACATAACCAAACGTAACATGGCTGAACCTAACGTACCGCGACCACTGATCCTGGCCCGCCCCAGAGCAAAGCAGAACCTGCAAGATGACGTTAGAGTGCAGAAATCCGTAGAATTGCATTGTATAGCACAAAAGTCATATCAATCTAGACCTAACCCAAGCTAAAGTAGTCTAACCGAACGTAGCCTGCCAAAACACAACGTGCCACGACCACTACTGGTGACCACCCCAGGCCAAGCAGAATGTAGTAGATCAAAGCTTCGCGCAGAAATACACCGAACAACAGAGGATAGAACGAAAGTCGGAGATACCCTTACCGAAATATACCTAACCTAAATTAACCAAACATAACGCAAACCAAACTGACGTGCCGAGACCAATAATGATGGCATACCCAGATCCAAGCAGATATTAGAATGCAATGGAGCACAGGAATGCGTGGATAACAGTGTAAAGCACCAAAGTGTATACCATCGTTTCCTAACCTCCTCTCACATAATACAACCGAACGCAGCGTAACCAAACCTAAAGTGCAGAAACGACTATTACTGACCACCACAGAGCCGAACAGTGCATATTCGAGCACACTAAAGAACAGAAATCCACTGCATTGCAGTATATAACAGAAAACTCAAACATATACTTACCTAACATGACCTAACCTAACCTACCAGAGCGTGGTGTAACTAAACATAACGTGACGATACCAATATTGTTAGCCTCTCCAGAACAAACCTGAGGCTATTAGAGCACACTAGGTGGCAGGAATCCACCGAAAATCTGTGTATAGCGCAAAAGACAAGGCTACCTTGTCCTAATCTAACCGAACGTAAGATAAACATACGCAACGTATCTGAACCTGACAAGCCGATGCCACCATTTCTGACCTCCGTATGGCCAAGCAGAATATACCAGAGCGTAGTAGAGCGACGAAATCCACCGTAATCAAATGCAAAGCACAAAAGTGAGAGATACACTAACCTAACTTGTCAAAACCTAACTTAACCAAACGTAATGTAACTTAACATAGCGTGACGTGACCAATATTTCTGGCCTCCTCTGAGACAACCAGCGCCTGTTAGAGCGCGGTAGGGAACAGAAATCCTCCGAAAAGCAAATTACAGCGCAAAAGTCAAGGCTATCCTCTCCCAACCTAGTCAAACGTAAAATAAACGCGCGTAACATTACTCAACCCAATGTACCAAGACCATTGTTGCTGTCCTCCCGAGAACCAAACAGAAAATACCAGAGCACAGTGGGGAGCAGAAATCCGCCGCATTACACTGTATAGCACAAAAGTCCAATTTATCCTGCCCTAACGTAAC
>NW_016939945.1:0-641 GCF_001483705.2 Eufriesea mexicana | reverse complement strand
TGGATGTATGGAACGATCGATGTATGGATGGGTGGATGTATGGTTCGATGGATGTATGGATGGAAGGCAGTATCGATAGATGGATGTATGGATGGATATAGGTATGGATGGACGGATGTATGGATGGTTAGAGGTACGGATGGATGGACGTTTGAATGTATGGACGTACGTATGTATGTACGTTTGAGTGTATGGATGTATTTGAGATATGTATCTATGGATGTATGTATGGATGGATGTAAGTATGTATGTATGGTTGTATGTATGAATGAATGTATGGGTGTATGTATGGATGTATGTATGGATGGATGGACGTATGGATGTATGGATGGATGGATGTAAGTATGGAAGTATTTATGTATCGATGGATGTTTGGATGGGTGGATATTTGGATGGATGGGTGTATGGCAGTATGGATGTACCTATGGGTGTGTGTATTAATGGATGGCTGTATGGATGGTTGGGAGAGTGGATGGATTTAGGTATGCATGGACGGATACACGGATATATGGACGTATGGATGTGAATATGTATGCATGTATGTATGGATGGAAGTATCGATGGATGTATGTACGAAGGAATGATTAATGCATATATTCATGGTGGATGTATGGATGAATGGATTGATGGATGTATGGGTG
>NW_016939944.1:0-634 GCF_001483705.2 Eufriesea mexicana | reverse complement strand
TTTTGCAGCCCGATTCTGCAGCATTACAATGCCTATAGCACGCCAAAAGGATCTTCCCCCCTTACTTATGCAAGGATGTTGGCTCACCACGATATTAGTCGAAAATGTCAATCAAATTGAATTCTCCAACCACATTCTATAACATTGCAATGCCTATAGCATGCCAACAGAATCTCTCTTCATATTTCATGGAAGAAAGTTTGCTCACCACCATATTAGTCGAAAATGTCAAAAAAATTGATTTTTCAATCCTGATTCTTTGGCATTGCAATAACAATAGCTCCCCAATAGAATCTTTCCGCCTTATTTACGCGAGAAAGTTAGCTCACCTCGATAGTAGTCGAAAATGTCAGTAAAATTGAATTCTCCAGCCAGATTCCAGTGCATTGCAATGCCTATAGCACGTCGATAGAATATTTCCTCCTTATTTATGCAAGAAACGTAGCTCACCTCGATATTAGTCGAAAATGTCGTAAAATTTAATTTTCCGGCCAGATTCCAGTGCATTGCAATGGCTATAGCACGCCAAAAGATCCTTTCCCCCTTATTTATGCAAGAAGGTAAACTCTCCAAGATATAAGTCACAAATATCAATAAAATTGAATTTTCCAGCAAGATTCTACCGCATTGCAAT
>NW_016939943.1:0-375 GCF_001483705.2 Eufriesea mexicana | reverse complement strand
GGCGCGTCAGGTTGAGTTATGTTACTTTTCGCTCGGTTAGAATTGTTTGGGTTATGTTAGGATTTCTTTAACTTTTGTGCTACAAACTAACGTTTAATGGAGAATATGTTCTGCTTGACGATGCGGAGGGGAGCAGTAGTGGTCTTGGCACGTTAGTCTTTGTTATGTTCCGTTTGGTTATGTTACGTTTGGTTATGTTAGGGAAAGTTAAGTCCGACTATTGTGTCGTGGACTGCGATTTTATGGATTTCTGTGCTCTACTCCCCTCTGATATGTTCTGCTTGGCTCTGGAGGCTCCACTAGAATCTGCTGGCCTCCAGGGAGGCCAACACTGGTGGTTGTGGCACGTTTGTTCTATCTAGGTTACGATTGGTT
>NW_016939942.1:0-5191 GCF_001483705.2 Eufriesea mexicana | reverse complement strand
AGGTTAGGTCAGGTTACGTTACGTTAGGATAGGTTCGGATAGGTAAAGTATCGTTAGGTAGGTCACGTTAGGTTTTGTGTGGTTAGGTTAGGTTAGGTTAGGTTAGGTCATGTTGCGTTAGGCTAGTTTAGGTTAGGTTAGGTCGTGGTAGGTTAGGTTAGGTTAGGTTAGGTTAGGTTAGGTTAGGTTGTGTCAGGTAAGGTTAGGTTAGGGTGAGTTAGGGTAGGGTAGGTTAGGTTGTGTCAGGTAAGGTTAGGTTAGGGTGAGTTAGGGTAGGGTAGGTTAGGTTGTGTCAGGTAAGGTTAGGTTAGGGTGAGTTAGGGTAGGGTAGGTTAGGTTGTGTCAGGTAAGGTTAGGTTAGGGTGAGTTAGGGTAGGGTAGGTTAGGTTGTGTCAGGTAAGGTTAGGTTAGGGTGAGTTAGGGTAGGGTAGGTTAGGTTGTGTCAGGTAAGGTTAGGTTAGGGTGAGTTAGGGTAGGGTAGGTTAGGTTGTGTCAGGTAAGGTTAGGTTAGGGTGAGTTAGGGTAGGGTAGGTTAGGTTGTGTCAGGTAAGGTTAGGTTAGGGTGAGTTAGGGTAGGGTAGGTTAGGTTGTGTCAGGTAAGGTTAGGTTAGGGTGAGTTAGGGTAGGGTAGGTTAGGTTGTGTCAGGTAAGGTTAGGTTAGGGTGAGTTAGGGTAGGGTAGGTTAGGTTGTGTCAGGTAAGGTTAGGTTAGGGTGAGTTAGGGTAGGGTAGGTTAGGTTGTGTCAGGTAAGGTTAGGTTAGGGTGAGTTAGGGTAGGGTAGGTTAGGTTGTGTCAGGTAAGGTTAGGTTAGGGTGAGTTAGGGTAGGGTAGGTTAGGTTGTGTCAGGTAAGGTTAGGTTAGGGTGAGTTAGGGTAGGGTAGGTTAGGTTGTGTCAGGTAAGGTTAGGTTAGGGTGAGTTAGGGTAGGGTAGGTTAGGTTGTGTCAGGTAAGGTTAGGTTAGGGTGAGTTAGGGTAGGGTAGGTTAGGTTGTGTCAGGTAAGGTTAGGTTAGGGTGAGTTAGGGTAGGGTAGGT
Source organism: Eufriesea mexicana (assembly GCF_001483705.2). Lineage (NCBI taxonomy): Eukaryota > Metazoa > Arthropoda > Insecta > Hymenoptera > Apidae > Eufriesea > Eufriesea mexicana. The sequence continues at coordinate 4,158 of NW_016939942.1, read as the reverse complement.
TAGGTTGTGTCAGGTAAGGTTAGGTTAGGGTGAGTTAGGGTAGGGTAGGTTAGGTTGTGTCAGGTAAGGTTAGGTTAGGGTGAGTTAGGGTAGGGTAGGTTAGGTTGTGTCAGGTAAGGTTAGGTTAGGGTGAGTTAGGGTAGGGTAGGTTAGGTTGTGTCAGGTAAGGTTAGGTTAGGGTGAGTTAGGGTAGGGTAGGTTAGGTTGTGTCAGGTAAGGTTAGGTTAGGGTGAGTTAGGGTAGGGTAGGTTAGGTTGTGTCAGGTAAGGTTAGGTTAGGGTGAGTTAGGGTAGGGTAGGTTAGGTTGTGTCAGGTAAGGTTAGGTTAGGGTGAGTTAGGGTAGGGTAGGTTAGGTTGTGTCAGGTAAGGTTAGGTTAGGGTGAGTTAGGGTAGGGTAGGTTAGGTTGTGTCAGGTAAGGTTAGGTTAGGGTGAGTTAGGGTAGGGTAGGTTAGGTTGTGTCAGGTAAGGTTAGGTTAGGGTGAGTTAGGGTAGGGTAGGTTAGGTTGTGTCAGGTAAGGTTAGGTTAGGGTGAGTTAGGGTAGGGTAGGTTAGGTTGTGTCAGGTAAGGTTAGGTTAGGGTGAGTTAGGGTAGGGTAGGTTAGGTTGTGTCAGGTAAGGTTAGGTTAGGGTGAGTTAGGGTAGGGTAGGTTAGGTTGTGTCAGGTAAGGTTAGGTTAGGGTGAGTTAGGGTAGGGTAGGTTAGGTTGTGTCAGGTAAGGTTAGGTTAGGGTGAGTTAGGGTAGGGTAGGTTAGGTTGTGTCAGGTAAGGTTAGGTTAGGGTGAGTTAGGGTAGGGTAGGTTAGGTTGTGTCAGGTAAGGTTAGGTTAGGGTGAGTTAGGGTAGGGTAGGTTAGGTTGTGTCAGGTAAGGTTAGGTTAGGGTGAGTTAGGGTAGGGTAGGTTAGGTTGTGTCAGGTAAGGTTAGGTTAGGGTGAGTTAGGGTAGGGTAGGTTAGGTTGTGTCAGGTAAGGTTAGGTTAGGGTGAGTTAGGGTAGGGTAGGTTAGGTTGTGTCAGGTAAGGTTAGGTTAGGGTGAGTTAGGGTAGGGTAGGTTAGGTTGTGTCAGGTAAGGTTAGGTTAGGGTGAGTTAGGGTAGGGTAGGTTAGGTTGTGTCAGGTAAGGTTAGGTTAGGGTGAGTTAGGGTAGGGTAGGTTAGGTTGTGTCAGGTAAGGTTAGGTTAGGGTGAGTTAGGGTAGGGTAGGTTAGGTTGTGTCAGGTAAGGTTAGGTTAGGGTGAGTTAGGGTAGGGTAGGTTAGGTTGTGTCAGGTAAGGTTAGGTTAGGGTGAGTTAGGGTAGGGTAGGTTAGGTTGTGTCAGGTAAGGTTAGGTTAGGGTGAGTTAGGGTAGGGTAGGTTAGGTTGTGTCAGGTAAGGTTAGGTTAGGGTGAGTTAGGGTAGGGTAGGTTAGGTTGTGTCAGGTAAGGTTAGGTTAGGGTGAGTTAGGGTAGGGTAGGTTAGGTTGTGTCAGGTAAGGTTAGGTTAGGGTGAGTTAGGGTAGGGTAGGTTAGGTTGTGTCAGGTAAGGTTAGGTTAGGGTGAGTTAGGGTAGGGTAGGTTAGGTTGTGTCAGGTAAGGTTAGGTTAGGGTGAGTTAGGGTAGGGTAGGTTAGGTTGTGTCAGGTAAGGTTAGGTTAGGGTGAGTTAGGGTAGGGTAGGTTAGGTTGTGTCAGGTAAGGTTAGGTTAGGGTGAGTTAGGGTAGGGTAGGTTAGGTTGTGTCAGGTAAGGTTAGGTTAGGGTGAGTTAGGGTAGGGTAGGTTAGGTTGTGTCAGGTAAGGTTAGGTTAGGGTGAGTTAGGGTAGGGTAGGTTAGGTTGTGTCAGGTAAGGTTAGGTTAGGGTGAGTTAGGGTAGGGTAGGTTAGGTTGTGTCAGGTAAGGTTAGGTTAGGGTGAGTTAGGGTAGGGTAGGTTAGGTTGTGTCAGGTAAGGTTAGGTTAGGGTGAGTTAGGGTAGGGTAGGTTAGGTTGTGTCAGGTAAGGTTAGGTTAGGGTGAGTTAGGGTAGGGTAGGTTAGGTTGTGTCAGGTAAGGTTAGGTTAGGGTGAGTTAGGGTAGGGTAGGTTAGGTTGTGTCAGGTAAGGTTAGGTTAGGGTGAGTTAGGGTAGGGTAGGTTAGGTTGTGTCAGGTAAGGTTAGGTTAGGGTGAGTTAGGGTAGGGTAGGTTAGGTTGTGTCAGGTAAGGTTAGGTTAGGGTGAGTTAGGGTAGGGTAGGTTAGGTTGTGTCAGGTAAGGTTAGGTTAGGGTGAGTTAGGGTAGGGTAGGTTAGGTTGTGTCAGGTAAGGTTAGGTTAGGGTGAGTTAGGGTAGGGTAGGTTAGGTTGTGTCAGGTAAGGTTAGGTTAGGGTGAGTTAGGGTAGGGTAGGTTAGGTTGTGTCAGGTAAGGTTAGGTTAGGGTGAGTTAGGGTAGGGTAGGTTAGGTTGTGTCAGGTAAGGTTAGGTTAGGGTGAGTTAGGGTAGGGTAGGTTAGGTTGTGTCAGGTAAGGTTAGGTTAGGGTGAGTTAGGGTAGGGTAGGTTAGGTTGTGTCAGGTAAGGTTAGGTTAGGGTGAGTTAGGGTAGGGTAGGTTAGGTTGTGTCAGGTAAGGTTAGGTTAGGGTGAGTTAGGGTAGGGTAGGTTAGGTTGTGTCAGGTAAGGTTAGGTTAGGGTGAGTTAGGGTAGGGTAGGTTAGGTTGTGTCAGGTAAGGTTAGGTTAGGGTGAGTTAGGGTAGGGTAGGTTAGGTTGTGTCAGGTAAGGTTAGGTTAGGGTGAGTTAGGGTAGGGTAGGTTAGGTTGTGTCAGGTAAGGTTAGGTTAGGGTGAGTTAGGGTAGGGTAGGTTAGGTTGTGTCAGGTAAGGTTAGGTTAGGGTGAGTTAGGGTAGGGTAGGTTAGGTTGTGTCAGGTAAGGTTAGGTTAGGGTGAGTTAGGGTAGGGTAGGTTAGGTTGTGTCAGGTAAGGTTAGGTTAGGGTGAGTTAGGGTAGGGTAGGTTAGGTTGTGTCAGGTAAGGTTAGGTTAGGGTGAGTTAGGGTAGGGTAGGTTAGGTTGTGTCAGGTAAGGTTAGGTTAGGGTGAGTTAGGGTAGGGTAGGTTAGGTTGTGTCAGGTAAGGTTAGGTTAGGGTGAGTTAGGGTAGGGTAGGTTAGGTTGTGTCAGGTAAGGTTAGGTTAGGGTGAGTTAGGGTAGGGTAGGTTAGGTTGTGTCAGGTAAGGTTAGGTTAGGGTGAGTTAGGGTAGGGTAGGTTAGGTTGTGTCAGGTAAGGTTAGGTTAGGGTGAGTTAGGGTAGGGTAGGTTAGGTTGTGTCAGGTAAGGTTAGGTTAGGGTGAGTTAGGGTAGGGTAGGTTAGGTTGTGTCAGGTAAGGTTAGGTTAGGGTGAGTTAGGGTAGGGTAGGTTAGGTTGTGTCAGGTAAGGTTAGGTTAGGGTGAGTTAGGGTAGGGTAGGTTAGGTTGTGTCAGGTAAGGTTAGGTTAGGGTGAGTTAGGGTAGGGTAGGTTAGGTTGTGTCAGGTAAGGTTAGGTTAGGGTGAGTTAGGGTAGGGTAGGTTAGGTTGTGTCAGGTAAGGTTAGGTTAGGGTGAGTTAGGGTAGGGTAGGTTAGGTTGTGTCAGGTAAGGTTAGGTTAGGGTGAGTTAGGGTAGGGTAGGTTAGGTTGTGTCAGGTAAGGTTAGGTTAGGGTGAGTTAGGGTAGGGTAGGTTAGGTTGTGTCAGGTAAGGTTAGGTTAGGGTGAGTTAGGGTAGGGTAGGTTAGGTTGTGTCAGGTAAGGTTAGGTTAGGGTGAGTTAGGGTAGGGTAGGTTAGGTTGTGTCAGGTAAGGTTAGGTTAGGGTGAGTTAGGGTAGGGTAGGTTAGGTTGTGTCAGGTAAGGTTAGGTTAGGGTGAGTTAGGGTAGGGTAGGTTAGGTTGTGTCAGGTAAGGTTAGGTTAGGGTGAGTTAGGGTAGGGTAGGTTAGGTTGTGTCAGGTAAGGTTAGGTTAGGGTGAGTTAGGGTAGGGTAGGTTAGGTTGTGTCAGGTAAGGTTAGGTTAGGGTGAGTTAGGGTAGGGTAGGTTAGGTTGTGTCAGGTAAGGTTAGGTTAGGTTAAGTTAGGTTGTGTTAAGTTAGGTTAGGTTGCGTTAGGTTGTGTTAGGTTAGGTTGTGTCAGGTAAGGTTAGGTTAGGGTAGGTTCGGTTAGGTCGGTGTTAGGTTAGATTGGGTAAGGTTATGTTA
>NW_016939941.1:35897-66358 GCF_001483705.2 Eufriesea mexicana | reverse complement strand
TGCTTCGCTCCGGGGAGGACCGGAATTTCGGTCTCGGCATGTTAGGCTGAGATATGTTATGTTCGGTTACTCTAAGTTTGGTTAGGTTAGGGCAGGGTAGCTATGACTCCTGTGCTATACACAACTAGTCGGTGGATTTCTGCGCTCTGCTGTGCTCTAGCACTCTCTGCTTGTCTCTGTGGATACCAGCAACTGTGGTGTCAGCACGTTGGGTTGCGTTAGGTTACGTGGCGTTAGGTTAGGCTTTGATGGGTTCGGTAAGGATAGCAGTGACTTTCGTGCAATAAATTGATAGTCGGTGGACTTCTGCACTCTGCTGCGCTCTACTACATTCTGCTTTACCCTGGGGAAGACAACAACATCGTTCTCGGTGCGTTGGGTTGTGTTATGCTTCGTTTGGAAAGTCTAGGTTAGTTCAGGTAACGTTTGAATACCTTTGAGTGTTGTGCTATACACACCAATCCAGCGGATCTCTGCGCTCTGCTTCTGTCTGGTATATTCTGCTTGGCTCTGGCGGTGCCAGCAACGGTGGTCTCGCCACGTGAGGTTGAATTACGTTTCGTTTGGTTATGATAATTTTGGCTTCTGTAGGATAGGTGAGCTTTGGCTTTTGTGATATACACCGCTATTCGGTGGATTGCCGCGCTCTGCTGTGCATTAGTATATTCTGCTTGGCAATGGCGATGCCAGCAGTTTATTCCTCCGCACGTTACTCTATGTTAGGTTGCGTTTGTTTATGTTACCTTTGCTTTAGTTATGACAGGGTAGCTTTGACTTTTGTGCTACACACTACGATTCGGTGGTGTTCTGCGCATTACATTGGTCTACCATACTCTGCTCGACTCTCAGGAGGCCAGCAGCAGTGGTCGCCGAACGTTTGGTTGAGATATATTTCGTTCGGTTAGGTTACGTTGCGCTGAGTTACGTAAGGATAGCTTCGCCTTTTGCGCTATACACTGCTATTCGGCGGATATCTGCACTGTACTGTGCCCATATATGTTCAGCTTGGCTCTGGCAGGTCCAGCAATAGTGGTATCGGCAAGTTAAGTTGAGCTAGGCTACGTTTGGATAGGTTAGGTTAGGGTACCTTTGACTTTTGCGCTTTACGCAGCAATGCAGCGGTATTCTGCGCTATACTGTGCTTTAGTATATTCTGCTTTGCACTGGGAAGAGCAGTAACAATTGCCGCGGCTCGTTAGGTGGGGTTAGGATACGTTTCGTTATGTTGGATTTGTTTGTGTTAGGATAAGGTGTAATTGACTTTTGTGCTGTACACTGGAATGAGGTGGATTACTGCGCTCCACTGTGCTGTGGTATATTCCGCTTTGCTCAGGGGTGGTCAATAATTGTGGCCTCGGCATGTTAGGTTGTGGTACGATACGTTTGGTTATGTTATGCTTGGTTAGGTTAGGCTACGGAAACCTTCACTTTTGAGTTGTAAGCGGCTATTCGGTGGATTTCTGCTCCATACTGTCTTATAATATGCCCCGCTTTGCGCTGGCGGGGAGAGAAATGGTGGTCGCGGTGCGTTAGCTTGTGTTGACTACGTTTGGTCGTGCTAGGTTATCGGGTTAGGTTGTGATGGCTTTGACTTTTGTGCTCATCGCCGCTATTCTATGGATTCCTGTACCCCACTGTGCTCTATCTTTTTCTGCTTGTCTCCGGGGACGCCTGCAATAGTCGTCGAGGCACGTTTGGTTGCGTTGCGTTACGTTTGGCTAGGTTAGGTTTGGTTCGGTTTGGTCAGGCTATTCTTGACTTATTTGCTGCACACTGCTCTTCGCTGGGTTTCTATGCTCTACATCACTCTGCCATACTGTGCTCGAATATGCAGTGGCCAATAATAATGTTCTCGTCACGACAGGTCGTGTTAGGATACGTTTAGATAAGTAACGCTTTTCTCTGTTGGGTTAGGTTAGCTTTGTCTTTTCTGATAGGCCCTGCGATTCTACGAATATCAGGTCTCTACACTCCTCTAATTTGTTCTTCTTGCGTCTGGGGAGGCCTGCAATAGTGTCCGAGTCACGTTATGTTGATTTATGTTACGTTTGATTACGTTACGATTTGGGTAGGTTATGAGGTGCTAGCTATGATTTTTGCGCTATAAACGGATATTCGCTGGATTTCTGGGATCTACTTTGCCTTACTATATTCTGATTGACTCTGGTGAGGCCAGCAATTGTGGTCTAGGCACGTTAAATTGTGTTAGGTAAGGTTTGGTTATGTTATGTTTGGTGTGGTTAGGCCGGGATAACTTTGACTTTTGCGTTGTAACCAGCTATTCAGTGGAGTTCTGCTCGCTACCCTGATCTAATATGATCTGCTCGGCTCTGGGAAGGCGAATAATAGTGGGCTGGGCACGTTAGGATGAGATTGATTACGTTTGGCTATGTTATGCTTGTTTGGGTTAGGTCTGGATTGCTTTAACTTTTTCGCGTAGACTGTTATTCCGTGGATCTCTGCGTTCTTGTGTGCTCGAATATACTCTGCACTACTCTGGGGAGGCCAGCAATAGTGGTCGTTGTTCGTCAGGTTCAGTTATGTAACGTTTGGTTACGTTACGTTTGGTTAGGTTAGGAGCGCCTAGCTACGACATTTCCGCTATACGCTGCTATTCGGCGGATTTCTGCAATCTACTGTGCTCCAATATGTTCAGCTCGGCTCTGGTAGTGGGAGCAATTTTGGTATCGCCACGTCACTTTGAGTTACGCTACGTTTGGTTAGGTTAGGTTAGGTGTGGTTAAGTTAGGATATCTTCGGTACTTTTGCGCTATACACTCCTGTTCGGCGGATTTCTTCTCTCTACATTGCACTAATATACTCTGCTCTTGTCTGGGGAGGCCAGTAATGGTGGTCCGGACACGTTAGTTCCATTTATGCTACGTTCGGCTATGATACGTTTGGATAGATTAGGAGAGGATAGCAACGACTTTTGTGCTCTATACTGCTGTTGGGTGAACTTCTGCATTGTACTGTGCCCTCTTATGCTCTGCTTGGCTCTGGGGAGGAAAGCAATAGTTATATCGGCACGTTAGGTTGAGTTATGCTACGTTTGGTCACGTTAAGTTAGATTGGGTTAGGTCTGCGTAGCTTTGACTTTCGTGGTGAACACTGCTATTCGTTGGATTTCTGAGCTCTACCGTGTTCCGGTATGTGCCTCGTGGCACTGTGGATTGCTGCAATAGTGGTCTCGGCACGTTCGGCTATGTAGTAGGCGTTTGATTATAATACGGCTGGATAGGTTAGGAGAGGATAGGTTTGACGTTTGGGCTGTACACTGCCATTCGGTGGATTTCCGTGATCTACATTGCTCTACTATTCTCCGCTCGACTCTGTAGGAGCCAGCAATTGTTGTAGTGGCACGAAAGTTTGGGAGAGGTTACGTTTGGTCATGTTAGGTTATGTTAGGCTGCGGGAGGATAGCTATGATTTTTGTGCTATACACTGCTATTCGATGGATTTCTGCGCTCTGCTGTGCTCTAAGGTGCTCTGCTTGTCTCTGGGGACGGCAGCAATCGTGGTTTCGGCACGATAGATTTAGTTGAGGTACGTTTGTCTATGCTATGTGTGTTTGGGATAGGTTTGGATAGTTTTGACTTTCTTGGCATCGTCAGACATTCAGGGGATTTCTGCGCTCTATTCTTCTCTATTATACTCTGCTCGACTCTGGGGAGGCCTTCAATGGAGGTAACGGCACGGTATGTTGAGTTAGAAAACGTTCGGTTAGGTTACGTTAGTTCAGGGTAGGTTAAAGTATCTTTGTCTTTTGTGCTTTACAATGCAATGGGGCGCACTTCTGCGCTCTACTGTGCTCCGGTACATTCTGACTGGCTCTGTGGGGCGACGGTAGGGGTCTATGCACATTAGGATGAGTTAGGTTACGTTTTGATACGTTATGTTAGCCCTGGTTAGGATTGGATTGTATCGACTCTTCTGCTACACTCTGTGACTCTTTGGATTTCAGCGCTTTACTCTCCTCTAATATGTTCTGCTTCATTCCATAGATTCCAGAAATACTGGCAGCGCCACGTTCGGATGAGATATATTATCTACTGATAGGTTAGTCTAGGTCGGGTTAGGTTTGAATAGACTTGACTTTTCAGCACAAAACTGATATTCTATTGATTTCTGTCCCCACTGTGCTCTATCATAATCCGTTGGTGCCTGGGGCGCTAGCAATAGTAGCCACGGCAGGTTAGGTTGGGTTGTGTTACGTTTGCTTGGGTTAGGTTAGGTAACGTTTGGTCAGGATACCTGTGGCTTCTGTGCCTTGCGCTGCAATGCAGTCGATTTCTACACTCTGTTGTGCTCTAGTATATTCTGGTCGGCTCTGTCGAAGTCAGCAATGGTGGTCTAGGCCATTTATGTCGCGTTAGATTACGTTCGGTGATGCTACGTTTTGTTAGGTTAGGAGAGAACAGTAACGACTTTTGTGCCATACACTGCTATTCGGGGGATTTCTGCGCTCCACTGTGATCTAATATGTTCAGCTTTGCTCTGCGAAGGACAGCACTAGTTGTCTCGGCACCACACGCTGGTTTATGCTACGTTATGTTGGGGTGGTTTTGGGCAGGATATGACAGTTTATCTCTACTTTTGTCCTTTACACTGAATCGCCGCGGATTTCTGTGACCTACTGTGCTGTAGTATGTGCTGCTCGTCTCCGGGGATGTCAGCTATAGCGGTGTAGGGCGGTTTGGAGGAGTTATGTTACGTCTGACTGTGATATGTTTGGTTAGGCAAGGCCAGGGCAGCCTTGACTTCTGTGCTATAGATTGCTATTCGGTGGCACTTTCCAATCTATTATGCGATTCTAGCAGCAGTGGTCTCGGCACGTTAGGTTAGGTTAGGGTAGGTTCGATTAAAGTGCGTTTGGAATGGTTAGGACAGGATTGCTTCGACTCTTGTGGTATACACTGCTTTCCGGCGTATTTCTACGCTCTATATTGCTCTACTATACTCTGCTCGACAATGGCGAGGCCAGTAACAGTGGTCGTGGCACGTTGACCTTATTTAGGCTACGCGTGGTTATGTTTAGTTTGGTTACGGTAGGAGAGGATAGCATTGACATTTGTGCTATATAATGCTTTTCGATGATCTGCTCCATACTCTGCTCTAACATGCTCGGCTTGCCTCTGGGGGGGGCAGCAATAGCGATCGCATCATGTTAGTTTGTGCTAGGCAGCGCTTGGTTAGGTTATGTTAGTTTGGGATAGGTTTGGATACCTTTGTCTTCTGTTCCGTGCTCCGTAATTCGGTGGATCTCTGCGCCCTCCGGGACTCTATCATGATCTGGTTAACCCTGGGAAAGCCAGTAATAGTGGTCTCGGCATATTATGTTGAGGTAGGACACGTTCGGTTTTGTTATATTGGCTTTGGTTAGGCTTGCAGTGCTTTGACTTTCCTGCTACACAGAGCGATTCTACGGATTTCTGCGACCTACTCTCCTCTGATATGCACTGCACGACTCTGCGGAGGCCAGCAATACTGGTTGCGGCACGTTAGTTCGAGTTATATCAGGTATGGTTAGGTTAGGTAAAGTTCGGTTTGGATAGGATAGCACTGACTTCTGTGTGCAACACTGATATTCTTTGGACTTCTGTGCTCTACTTTGTTCTATCATATTCCGCTTGTTTCTTGGGCGCCAATAATTTTTGTCGCGGTATGTTGGGTTGGGTTGTGTTACGTTCGGTTGGGTTAGGTTAGGATAGGTTTCGACACAGTACATATGACTTTTATGCTGTGCACTACAATGCGGTGGACATCTGCGCTCTACTGTGCTATAATATGCTCTGCGCGGCTCTGGGATCCCAGCAATGGTGGTCTCGGCACGTTAAGCTCAGTTATGTTACGTTTTGTTAGGTTAGGCTTGTCTGTGTTAGTTTAGGATAGCTTTGACCTTTCGGCTATACATTGCTATCCTTGGGATTCTGGCGCTCTACTCTCCTTTAATATGTTCTGCTTGGCGATGCGGAGGACAGCAATAGTGCACTCGGCACGTTCGTCTTAATTAGTCTGCGTTTGATTGTGTTAGTTTGGGAAAGGTAAGGTTACGGTATCTTTGACATTAGTGCTATTCGCTGTTATTTGGCGGCTGCCTGCGCTCTGCCGTGCTCTAGTGTGTTCTACTTGGCTCTGGGGATTCCAGCAATAGTAGTATCGGCACGTTAGTATAAGATACGTTATCTATGGTTTTACTATGTTTGGATAGGCTGGGACAGGATGGCGCCGATTTTTGTGATATACACTACAATTCGCTGGATTCCTACGATCTACATTGCTCTACAATATTCTGCTCGGCTCTGCGGAGGCCAGCAATGCTGGTCGCGGCACGTTAGGTTGGGTTAGATTACGTATGGTATGGTTAGGTTAGGTTGTGTTAGGTTAGAGTAGCTATGACTTTTGCGCCAAACACAGATATCAATTGGACATCTTTTCTCTACTGTGCTCTACCATATTCGGCCTGCCCATGCGGACGCCAGTAATATTGGTAGCAGCACGTTAGTTAGTGTTATGTTACGCTCGGTTAGGTAAGGTTGGGCCACGTTTGGTCCGGATGCATTTGACTCTTGTGTCATGCAGTGCAATGCGGACGGTTTCTATGCCCTACTATGCTCTAGCATATTCTGCTTGTCCGTGCGGTGGGCAGCAATGATGGCTTCGGCACGTTAGGCTGAGTTAGGTTAGGTTAGGTTATGTTACCTATGGTTAGGTTATGAAGGGATAAATCTGGCTTTTGTGCTATACACTGCTATGCGGTGAACTTCTACTCTCCGCTGTGCTATAATATTCTAGATTTGGCTCTTGGGTGACAGCAATAGTGGTCTCGGCAGGTTATGTTTATTTAGTCTACGCTTCGTTGGGTCAGGTTCGTTTGGGATGGGTTAGATTATCTTTGACTTCCGTCCTGTACAATGTAATGCGGTGGACTTCTGCGCTCTACAGTGTTCTATTATCTTCTGCTTGGCTCTGGAGATGCCAGAAATGCTGGTGGCGGAACGTTAGTTTGAGTTGGAATACCTACAGCTCGGTTATGTTAGGTTGGGTTAGGTTAGAATATCTTCGGCTTTTGTGTACAACACAGGTATTCTACGGACTCGTGTGCTCTACTGTGCTCTATCGTACTCCGTTTTCCTCCGAGGACGCCGGCAGTAGTTGTCGCGGCACGTTAGGTTGAGGTATGTTACGCTTGGTTATTTTACGCTTGGTTATGTTACGCTTGATTAATTTCGGACAGGATGACTTTGGCTTTTGTGCTATACACTGGTATTCGGAGGATTTCTGCGATCTTCGTTGCCCAAGTATACTCTGCTCGACCCTGGGGAGGCCAGCAATAGCGGTCGTGGAGCGACAGGATTTGTTAGGTTACGTTTGGTTGGGTTAGATTTGGCTACGTTTGGTCAGGATGGCTATGACTCTTGAGTTATAAACGGCTATTCGGTGGTATTATGCGCTGTACTGTGCTCCTTGTCTCTGGGGAGGCCCGGCATAGTGATCGTGTCTCGTTACGTTTAGTTATTCTACGCGTGGTTAGGTTAGGTTGCGACAGGTTAGGTTTGGATATCTTTGACTTTTGTGCTATACACCGCTATTCCGTTGCCTTCTGCGCTCTACAGTGCTGCAGTATCCTCTACTTCGCTCTGGGGAGGCCAGCAATAGTGGCCCTGGCACGTCAGGTTGAGTTAGGCTGCGTTTGGTTATATAAGGTTTGGAAGGGTTAGGATAGGACAGCTTTGACTTTTGTGCTATGCACTGCTATTCGTTGAATTTCATTGCTCTACGTTGCTCGACAATAATCTGCCCGACTATAGGGAGACCAGCAATAGTAGTCTGTGCCCGTTATCTTGGGTGAGGATTCGCTTGATTGCGTTACGTTCGTTTGGGTTATGGTTGGGAGTATTCTACTTTCCTGGTATACGCTGCTATTCGGAGGATTTCATCGCTCTACTATGCTGTAGCATATTCTGCATGGCTCTGGGGAACCAAGAAATAGTGGTCTCGGCAGGTTAGGTTGAGGTAAGCTACGTTCGGTTATGCTACGTTTCGATTTGTTAGGATATGGTAGCTTCAACTATTGTGCTATGCACTGCGATTCTATAGATATCTGCACTCTACTCTAATCTAATATGATCTGCTTGGCTCGGGATAGGGCAGCAATAATGGCCTCGGCACGTTAGGACGAGGTATACTACGTTCGGTTATGTTACGTTTGGTCAGGTTAGGGCATGGTAGCTTTCACTTTTTCCCTGTACACTGCAATATGGTTGCTTACGGCGCTCTACTGTGCTCTTGTATATTCTGTTTGACTCTGTGGGGGCCAGCAGTAGTGGTCTCGGCACGTTTGGTTAAGACATGTTACGTTTGTTTATATCACGCTTGGTTTGGCTATAATAGGAAATGGTGGACTTGTGCGCTATACACTGCTATTCTGTGGATTTGTACGATCTACATAACTTTACTATACTCTGCTCGACTCTCCGCATCCGAGCAATAGTGGTATGGCACGTTAGGTTGAATTAGCATACGTTTGGTTAGGTCAGGTTAGGTAATGATTGCTTAGGGTAGATTTGACCTTCGTGCCATACACAGTTATTCGGTGGATTCCTGAACTCCACTTCGCGCTAATCTGATCTGCTAGTCCCTGGGTAGGCCGGAAATTGTAATCGTGGCACGTTACGTTGAGACTGGTTGCTTTGGTTCAGGTTACGTTAGTTTGGGTCAGGTTTGGATGTCTTTGACTTTCCTGCCGTACACTGCGATTCTATGGATTTCTGCGCCCTGCTCTCCTCTAATATGTTCTGCTTGGTACTGGGGAAACCGCCAACAGTGCTCTTGGCACGTTACGTTAAGTTATGTTACGTTTGGTTGGTTTGGGATAGGGTAACCTTGACCTTTTTGCTATACTGCTATTAGGTGGATTTCTGAGATCTTCATTGCTATACAGTATTCCGCTCAATTCTTCGGAGACCTGCAATAGCGCTCGTGGCAGTATAGGTTGAACTAGGTTTCGTTTGTTTATGTTATGAAAGGCCACGTTTGGTTAAGGTGGCATTGACTTTTGTGTTACACACCGCTATTCGGAGACTTCTGCTCGCTGCTGTCCTTTAATATGCTCTGCTGGGCTCCGTGGAGGCTCGTTAGTTTTAGTTATTCTACGTTTGGCTATGTTAGGTTAGGTCAGGTTAGGTTAGTGTATCTTCGACATTTGTTCGTTACACTTCACTGCGGCGGGTATATGTGCTCTACTATGCTCTGGTATATTCTGCATTGCTCTGAGCAGGTCAGCAACAGTGGTCTAGGCACGTTAGGTTGAGTTACATTAGGTTCGGCTGTGCTACGCTTGGCTAAGTTAGGCTTTGGTAGATTTGACTTTCGTGACGTACACTGCCATTTGGTGGATTTCTGCGCTCTACCGCGATCTAATGCTACCTGCTTTGCTCTGGGTAATCAAGAAATGGTTGTCGCGCCCCGTTAGGTTGTGATATATTACGTTCAGTTAGGTTAGGTATGTTTGGGCTAGTTTGCGATACCTTTGACTTTCGTCCTATGTATTGCCATTCTATGGACCTCAGCGCTCTGTTCTCCCGTAGTATGCCCTGTTTTTCGAAGTAGAGGCCAGCAGTAGTTTTCTCCGCACGTTAGGTTGAGATTGGAAACGTTTAATTGGGTTGTGTTGGCTCTGGTTATGTTTGGATGGCTTCGACTTTTCCGCTATATACAGCGATTCAATGGATATCTGCGCTCTGCTCTCCTCTATTACGCTCTGCTTGACGCTGTGGTGGCCAGCACTACTGGACGCAGCACGATAGGTTGAGTTCTGTTACGATCGGTTAGGATAGGATATGCACGGTTAGGTTATGGTAGCTTCTACTTTTGAGCTATACGTTGCTATTTGGTGTCTTTCTGCGCTCTACTGTGCTCTACTATGTTCTATCGGACTCTGGGGATGCCAGTAAGAGTGGTCATGTTACGGCAGGTTATGTTACCCTAAGTTTGGTATTGTTACGGTTGGTCTGGTTAGGGTTGCATGGCTTCGACTTTTGTGCTATACACAGATATTCGGGGGATTTCTACGCTTCACATTGCTCTACTGTTCTCTGCTTGACTCTGGAGAGGACAGTAATAGTCGTCTCGGCACGTTTGGTCGAGTTAGGCTACCTTCGGTGTTGTTTCGATTGTTTGGGTTAGTTTCGGATTGCTCTGACTTCTGTGCTACGCTCTGCTATCCTGTGGACTTCTGCTCTCTTCTCTGCGCTATCGCAATTCGCTTGTCTATGTGGACGCCAGCATTAGTGTTCTTGGCACGTTAGGTCGGGCTATGCTTCGTTGTCTATGTTAGGCTTTGTCAGGTTGGGTTAGTGTATCTTTGACTTTTGTGCCTTGCACTTCAGTTCGGGGGATATCTTCGCACTCCTGTCCCCTAGTATATTCTGCTTAGCGCTGGGTAGGTCAGCAATAATGGTCTGGGCAAGTTAGGTTGAGATAGGTTAGTTTTGTTTGTGTTATGTGTTGTTTGGCTTAGGATAGGACAGCTTTGACTTTTGTGTTGCACGCTGCAATGCGGTGGATTACTGCGCTTTACTCTGCTCTAGTTTATTCCGCTTGGCTCTGGCGAGGCTAGCACTAGCTGTCTCGGTTCGTCAGGTTGAGTTGGGCTACCTTCGTTTATGAAAGGTTTGGCTATGTTAGCATAGGGCAGCTCCGACTTTTGTGATATGTACTGCGATTCAATGGACTTCTGCGCTCTGCTCTCCTCTAATATGTTCTGTTTGACTCTGAGGAGGGCAGCAATAGAGGTCTCGGCACGTTAGGATCGGTTAGCTTAAGTTTGGCTGCGTTATGCTTGCCTATGTTCGGATATGATAGCTTTGAATTTTGCGCCATACGCTGCTCTTCCGTGGATTTCAGCACTATACTCTGGTCCAATATTCCTTGCTTTGCTCTGGGAACTGCAGAAATAGTGGCCGAGGCGCAGTAGGCTGCGTTAGGTTACTTTTGGTCAGATTAGGTGTGTATGGTTAAGGTTGGGATATCTTTGACCTTCGTACTATACACTTCCGTTCTATTTACCTCTACGTTCTGCTGTCCTCTAATATGCCCTGCTTGGCGATTTGGAGGCGGGCATTAGATATCTAGGCACGCTAGGTTGCGATGGGTTACGTTTGGTTGGGCTCGGATAGGCCAGGTTATGTTAGGGTATCTTCTACTCTTCTGCTTTACACTCCAATGCGGCAGATTTCTGCTCTCTACAGTGCTCTAATACGTTCTGTTTGTCTCGGGAGAGGTCATTAATAGTGGCGAAGCCCCTTAGTTTGAGTTAGGTTGCATTCGGTTATGTTATGTTTGTTTGTGTTAGGTTTGGATGAATATGACTTTCGTGGTATACGCTGCAATTCGGTAGATTTCGAAGCTCTAGTGTGTCCTAGTATGCTCTGCTTGGCTGCCGGGAATCCGGGAATAGTGGTCTCGGCACGATAGGTTGAGATAGGATACGTTTGGTTATGTTAGGTTTGGCTATGCTTGGTTAGAGTAGGTACGACTTTAATGGCATACACTGGGATTCTATGGATTTCTGCGACCTGCTCTTCACTAATACGTTCTGCATGGTACTGTGAAGGCCAGCAATTATGGTCGCTGCACGTTAGGATGAGCTATGTTCCATTTGGTTCGATTACGTTTATATGGGTTAGGATAGGGTAATATTGACTTTTGTCCTGTGCGCTGCTATTCGGCGGATTTCTGCGCTCTTCATTGCTCTGTTAACCTCTGCCCGACTCTGCCCAGACCAGCAATAGCGATCGTGTAACGATAGATTGAGTTAGCCTTCGTTTGGTTAGCTTGGGTTAAGCCACGTTTGGCTAGGTTGGCTTTGACTTTTGTTTTATACCCCGCTATACGGTGGATATCTGCGCTCTACTGTGCCCTGATATGTTCTGCTTTGCTCTGGCGAGGTCACAAGTAGGGGTCTCGGCTCGTTACGTTAGGTCATTCTACGTTCGCTTAGGTTAGGTTGGGTAACGATAGGTCAGGATATCTTTGACCTGTGTGATATACACTGCAATTTGGTGGCTTTGTGCGCTCTACTGAGCTCTGGTATGTTCTTCTTGGCACTGGCGGGCTAGAAATGGTGGACTAGGTACGATAGGTTGTCTTACGTTACGTTTGAACTTATTTCGTTTGGAATGGTTAGGTCAGATTATCTTAGACTTTTGTGGTATATACTGCTATTCGGTCGCCTTCTGCGCAATACTGGGCTCTGCTATGCACCGCTTGGCTTGGGGAAGCCAGCAATAGTGGTCTCGGCACGTTAGGTTGTGTTAGGTTACGTTTGATTATGTCTGGAAGGTACGGGTCAGGTTAGCATGGCTTTAGATTTTCTGCTATACACTGCCATTCTATGGACTTCAGGGACCTAGTCTCCACTGGTATCTTCTGTTTGGAGTTGGGGAGGCCTGCACTAGCCGTCTCGGCACATTTGGTTAAGCTATGTAACGTTCTGCGAGGTTAGGCTATGTTAGGTTTGGTCAGGATATCTTCGACTTTTGTGCTGCTCACTACAATGCGGTCGATGGCTGCGCTCAACTATTCTGTAGTATTTTCTGCTTGGCTCTGCGGAGGCCAGAAATAGTGGTCTTGGCACGTTATGTTGATTTAGGCAACGTTTGATTAGGCTATGTTAGTTTGGGTTAGCTCTGAATAGCTTTGGCTTTCGTGGTATACACGGCTATCCGATGGGCTTCCGGCTCTACTATGCTCTGATCGATCCTGGGAAGGCCAGCAATAGCAGTCGCGGCTCCTAAGGTTGTGTTAGGTTACGTTTGGGTACGTTACGGTTGGCTAGGTTTGTAGAGTATAACTCTGACTTTTGCGCTGTACCATGTTATTCGGTGGATTCCGGCTCCCTAATGTGCCCTAAGATGTTCAGCTTTGCTCCGGGAATGCCAGCAATCTTGGTCTCGGCACATTATGCTGAGTTAGGCTACGTTCGGTTAGGTTAGGCTGGGTCAGGTTACGTTGGGATATTCTTGACCACTGTGCTATACACAGCTATTCGGTGGATTTCTGTGCCCTAGAGCGCTATTATGTGTTCTGCTTCGCTGTGGGGTGGACAGTGATAGTGGCCTCGTTACGTTTGGTTGAGATATGTTTCGCTTCGTTACGGTAGGTTAGTGCGACTTGGTCAAGACCTCTTCGGCTTTTCTGCTTTGCACTGCTGTTCGGTTGATTTCTGCGCTGTACAATGCTTTACTGTACCCCTCTCGGCTATCGGGAGGCGAGCAATAGTGGTCGGTGCATGTTATTTTCAATTAGGTTATGTTTGGGTAGGTTAGGTAGGGCTATGCTTGAGTAGCATAGCTTTGACTTTCGTGCAGTACAATGTGCTCTACGGTAATCAGCTTGGCTCTGCGGATGCCTGCAGCAGTGGTCGCGGCACGTTATGTTCAGCTGTGCTACGTTTGGTTAGGTTAGGTTAGGGTATCCTAGACTTTTGAAACATACACTGCTATTCGCTGGTTCTCTGCGCTCTACATTTATCTACTATACTCTGCCCGGATCTGGGGAGGCGAGCAATAGTGGTCTCGTATCGTTAGGTTGTGTTATGTTACGTTTGGTTGGGTTAAGTTGTGTCAAGCCCGGTCAAGTTATCTGTGACTTTCGTGCTGTACACTGATATTCGGAGGATTTCTGCACTCGTCTCCGCTCTACTATGCTCTGCTTGGCAGTGGGGAGGCCATAAACTGCCGCGGCACGATATGTAGATTTAGGCTACGTTTGACTATTTTATGTTATGTTACGTTTGGCTAGGATGGATTCGACTTTCGTGCAATTCACCATTATCCGGCGGTTTCCTGTGATCTTCTGTGCTCTACTGAATTGTGCTTTGCTCTGCGGAGCGCGGCAGCAGTGGTCGCGGCACGTCATATTGCGCTGTGCTACGTTCGGTTAGTTTACGTTAGGTCGGGATGGGTGAGGCCTTTGTGCTATTCACTGAAGTGCTGCGGATTTCTGCGCTCTACTATGCCCTAGCACATTCCGTATGACGCTGTGGATGTCGGCAACAGTGGACTGGCCACGTAAGGTTGAGCTAAGCCACGTTTGGTTATGTTACGTCTGGTGAGGATAGCACAGGGTACCTCAGACATCTGTGATATACACTGCTATCCTCCGACTTTTGCGCTCTACAGCGTTCTAATATTCTCCGCTTTGGTCTGGGGGGGGGGAGGCAGCAATAGTGGTCACAGCACTTTAGGCTTAGTTAGACTACTTTTGCATATGACTAGTTTTGTTATGCTAGGTCAGAGTATCTTAGACTTTCGTGCCATTCATAGCCATTCGGTGGATTTATGCACCCTACTGCCCTCCAATATGCTTTGCTTGGCTCTGGGGTGGCTAGCAATAATGGCATCTACGCCTTAGGTGGAGTTATGTAACGTTTCGTTAGATTAGGTGAGGAAGGCATGGATAGAATTACTTTGACTTTTGCGCCACACACTGCTATTCGGTGGATTCCTGCTATCTACTCTGCTATACTGTACCCTTCTTGGCTCCGGGGAGTCTAGTAGAAGTGGTGACGGCATGTCATGTTGCGTTATGCTGCGTCTGGTTGCGTTAGATTAGGTCAGATTATGCTAGGCTTTTGTGTTATTCATTGCAATGCGGTGGACTTCTTCGCTCTACTGTGCTCTAATTCATTCTGCTTGCCTCTGTGGGGGCCTGCACTAGTGGTTGCGTCATGTTAGGTTGAGATATGTTACGTTTGCTTGTGTTAAGTTTGATTAGCTTAGGATAGGCTACTTTGACCTTTGAGCTATTCACTGCTGTTCGGTGGATTTCTGCGCTCTGTTGCGTTCTAGTATGCTTTGCTTGGCTCTATGAGGCCAGGAATATTGTCCTCCTCACGTTATGTTGAGCTACACTACGTTTGGATTTGTTAGGCTATGCCAAGTTTTGACGGATCATGTTTGACATTTGTGCCATACACCGCGATGCGGTGGATTCTTGAGCTCTGCCGTGCTCTATCCCTTTCTCCTTAGCAATGGGAATGTCAGCGATATTGCTCTCGGCACGATAGTTTGAGTAAGGACACGTTTGGTTGTGTTAGCTTGGGCTATGTTTGATCAGGATAGCATCTACTTTCGTGCTATGCACTGTTATTCGGTGGATTTGTGTGCTATCCTGTGCTCTACTATATCCTCCAAGGCTATCGGGAGGCCAGGAGTTGTGGCCGCGGCACGTTATGTTCAGTTACGCTACGTTTGGTTTGGTTAGGATAGGTCAGGTTATGTTAGGATTCCTCCTTGTTCTGTGCTCTTCGCCGCAATGCGGTGGATTTATGCACACTACTGAGCCGCAGAACACTCTGCTTGTCACAGTGGAGGTCAGCATAAGTTGTCTAATCCCGTTAGGTTGAATTAGGTTATGTTTATATATATAACGTTTGGCTACGTTGTGGTAGGCTACATCGACTTTTGTGCTTTACACTGCTGTTCCGTGGGTTTCTGTGATCAACTGTGCTCTACTACATTCTGCTTGGCTCTGCGGGTGCCAGGTGCAGAGGTCGCGGCACGTAACGTAGGGTTATGCTATCTTCGGCTAAGCTATGTTATGCCATGTTAGGATAGCATGTCTACGGCCTTAGTGCTTTTCACTACAATGCGGTGGCATCTGCGCTCTACTGTGCTCTAGTATGTTCCGCTTGTCTTCGGCATGGCCAGGAATAACGTGCTCGGCATGTATGGATGAGATCGGTAACGTATGTTTATGTTGCGGTTGGCCAGGTTACGATAGTGTAGCTTTAACTTTTGTGCTATACACTGCTATTGGGTGGATTCCTGCGTTCCGCTGCGCTCTAATATTCTCTTCTTGGCTCTGTGGAGGCCAGCAACTGTGTCCTCGCCACGACAGTAAGAATTAGTTTACGCTTGGTTGTGTAACGTTTGGTTAGGTTAGGACGGGGTAGTCTTTACCTTTATGCCATACACTGCTATTCGCTGGATTTCTGCACTCCACATTGCCCTAATATGAACTGCTTGGCTACGTGGAGTCCAGCAATAGTGTTCTCGGCACGTTAGGTTTAGTTAGGTTATGTTTCGTTAGGTTAGGCTTCGCTACGTTCGATTAGCGTTGCTCCGACTTTCGTAGTATTCACTGCTATTTTGGCGGATTTCCGCGCAACACTGTGCTCAGATATATTCCGCTTGGCCATGTGGATGCCAGCGAGAGTGGTCGCGGCACGTTGGGTTGAGTTAAGTTGCGCTTGGTTATGTGACGATTGGATATGTTAGGGCGTGGTGGCTTCATCTTTTGTGCCATACACTGCTGGTCGGTGGACCTCTGTGCTCTACTGCACTCTAATATGTTCTTCTCGGCTCTGAGAGGCCAGCAGTTGTGGTCGCGGTACCTTGGGTAGTGTTAGGTTACGTTTGGTCATGTGATGATTGGTTATGATAGGTTACGGTAGCTCTAACTTTTATGCTGTACCCTGATATTCGGATTATTTCTGCGCTCTACTGTGATCTTGTATATTCTGCTTGGCTCCGGGATGCCAGCAACTGTGGTCACCCAATGTTCGCTTGAATTAGGCAACGTCTGGTTTTGTCAGGTTCGGCTACGTCAGGATAGGACAGCTCTAACTTTTGTGCTAAACACTGTTATCCGGAGGATTTCTGCGTTCCGCATTTCCCTAAAACGATCTGCTGTGCTCTGGGAAGGCCAGCAATGTTGGTCTTGACACGCTGTGTGCAGCTATGTTACGATTGGTTACGTTACGTTCGGCCAGGGTAGGGCAGGATAGCTTCGACTTTTGTGATGTGCACTGCTATTCGGTGGATTTCTGCTCTCTGCTGTGTTCTAATATCCTCTGCTTGGCCCTGCGTAGGCCAGGAATTGGTGTATCGCCACATAAGGTTGAGTTACGTTACGTTTGGTTACGTTACGTTTGGCTTGGTTAGGAGGATATATCTTTTACTTTTGTTGTGTACACTATTATTCCATGGTTTTGTGCGTGCTACTGTGATCTTGTATGTCCTGCTTGGCCTTGGGGCTGCCGGAAGTAGTGTCCTCTGCACGTTATGTTGAGTTAGGCTTCGTTCGATTGGTTTAGTTTGGCTGAGTTATGGTCCGCGTATCTTCGCCTTTTGCGCTATACGCTGCAGTGCAGCGGATTTCTGTGCTCCACTTTCCTCTAGCATACTCAGCTTGGCTCTGGAATGCCAGTAACTGTGTCCTCGCCACGTTGGTTTGAGTTAGGCTAAGCTTGGTTACGCTACGTTTGGTTATGTTGTGATAGAAAAGCTTTGACCCCTGTGCTGCACACTGCTATTCGGTGGATTAATGCGATCTACTGCGCTCTAGTATGCTCTGCTCGGCTCTATGGAAGCCAGGTATGGTGGTCTCGGTACGTTGAGTTGAGTTACGCTACGAGTTAACCTAGGTCAGTTCAAGTATGGCATGGATACCTCAATATGTTGTGCTTTACACTGCAATGCGGCGATTTTCTGCGCTCTAAACGTCTCTAGTAAATTCTGCTTCACCATGGGGATTCCAGCAAATGTGGCCTCGTCACGTTAGGTTTAACTAGGTTACGCTTGGCTATGTTACGCCTGGTCACGTTAGGATAGGGTAGCTTTTACTTTTGCGCTATACACTGAGATTCTATGGCTATCTGCGCACTACTATTCACTAGTATGTTCTGCTTGGCTGTTGTGGAGACCAGAAATTGTGGTCTCGGCACGATAATATGGGATAGGTTACGCTTGGTTACGGTACGTGCGGTTAGGCTAGGATAGGATAGCTTTCAATTTTTCGCTATACTGCTTTCGGTGTGATACTACGCTCTACATTGCTCTACTATTCTCTGCTCGACCTTTGGAGGCAAGAAATGGTGGCCTCGGCAGGCAGGTTGGTGTTAGTCTACGTTTGGTTAGGTTAGGTAAGCCTTCGTTAGGTTAGGGTAACTTGGACTCTTCTGCAATGCACTGCGCTTCTATGGATTTCTGCTCTCTGCTCTGCATTACCATATTCAGCTTGTCCATGGGGACATCAGCAGTAGTGGTAGCGGCACGTTACACTGAGTTATGTTACGTGCGGTTAGGTCAGGTTATGGTAGGTTTGGCCACGTTACCTTTGACTTTTGTGATGTAGACTGGAATGCGGTGGACTCATGCGCTCAACTGCGCTCTAATGTTTTCTGCTTGGCTCTGTGGAAGGCAGCAATAGTGGTCTCGGCGCGTTAGCTTTAGTAAGGCTGCGTTTGTATATGACGACTTTGCTATGTTAGGACAGAGCAGCTTAGCCTTTTGAGCCATGCACTTATATTCGGTGGATTTCTCCGGTCTACTGCTCCCTTATATGTTCTGCTTGGCTCACGGGTGGCCAGTAATTGTTGCCCGGAACGTTATACTGAGTAAGGATATGTTTGGTTAGGATAGGTTAGGTTATGTTTGGTTGGGTCGGCATTAACTTTTGTGCTGTACACTGATATTTGTTGACTTCCTGCGCACTACTGTGCTCTAGTATATTCAGCTTGGCTATGGGGCTGCCAGCAGTATTTGCCTCGGTTAGACTGTGTTACCTTGCGCTTGGTTATGTTACATTCGGATAGTCTAGGATAGGGTTGCTTAGAATTTTGCGCTATATACTGCTATTCTTTGGATATCAGCGCTCTACATTGTTCTACTATACTCTGCCCGACTCTCTGGTGGCCAGCTATAGTGGTCGCGGAATGCTAGGTTAAGTCAGATTTCGCTTGGGTAGGTTAGGTTACGTTGCGTTGGGTTACGGTAGCTCTGACTTTTGTGCGGCACACTGCTATTTTATGGACTTCTGCGATCTTCTGTGCGCTATCACACTCCGCTCGTGTCCGTGGGCGCCGGGAATAGTGCCCTCGGCAGGTTTGGTTGAGTTATGTTACGTTTGGTTAGGCTAGGTTTGGCTTGGTTTGGGTAGGGTATATTTGACATTTGTGATGTACACTTCTGTTCGTAGGGTTTCGGCGATCTACATTGCTCTGCTATACACTGCTTAACTTTCGTGAGGGCAGCAATGGCGGCCAAGGCGCGTAAGTTTGCATTACGTTACGTCTGCTTATGTTACGTTTGGTTAGGTTTGGATAGGATACCTTTGCCTGTAGTGCTTGACACTACAATTCGTTGGAGCTCTGAGCCCTACTGTCCTCTAATATGCTCCGCCTGGCTCTGTGGATTGCAGCAATAGTGGTCTCGACACGTTAGGATTAGTTGGGTTAGGTTTGGTTACGTTACGTTTGGAGAGGTTAGGTTAGGACAGCTTTGACTTTTGTGCTGTAAAGTGTTATAGGGATGATTACTGCGCTCTACTGTGCGCTAATACGTCCTGACTGGCTTCGGGACGGCTACCAATGGAGGCCTCGGCACGTTAGGCTGTGTTAGATTACGTTTGGCTTGCATAGGTTAGGTTAGGTTTGGTTAGGATACCTTTGACTTTTGTAGTACACACTGCAACTCTCAGCGATGCCCGCAATGGTGCGCGTGGCACGCTTCGTTTTGCGAAATTACGTTTGGCTTGGTTAGGGTGGTATAAGATTGGTTAAGATGGCCCTGACATTTGTGCTGCACAGTGCTACTCGGCGTATTTCTGCGCTCTACTGTCCTCTAATATGGTCTGCTGGACTCTGAGGAGGCCAGCAATAGAGGTCTCGGCTCGCTAGGTTGAGCTGGGTTACGCTTCGTTAGGTTAAGTTCGTCTGGGTAATGTATGGATAGCTTTGACTTTCGCGACATACGCTGCTATTCCGTTGATCTCTGCGCTCTACTGTGCTCCAGTATGCCCTGCTTTGTTCCGGTGAGGTCAGCAATGGGGGTCGTTGCACGTTTGTTTGAGTTATGTCACCTTCGGTTAGGTTAGGTTTGGTTAGGTTAAGTTTAGTCAGGGTAGCTTTAACTGCGGTTCTGTACACTGCTATTCTTCGAATTTCTGCGCTCTACTGCGATCTAATGCTCTCTGCTTTGCTCTGGGAGTTCCAGAAATTGTGGCTGCAGCGCGTTAGGTTGTGTTAACTTGCGTTTGGCTAGGTTATGCTTGATTAGGATTGGTTGCTATATCAATCACTTCCGTCCCATACACAGCCATCATATGGACCTCTGCGTCCTACTCTCCTGTAATATGCCCCGATTGGAGATGTAGAGGACAGCAATAGTGGGATAGGCACGTTAGATTGGGATTGGTTACGTTTGGTTGGGTTAGGTTGTTCCAGGTTAGTTTGGGATAAATTTTATTTCTCTGCTTTACGCTCCAATGCGGCCGATAGCTGCGGTCCAATGTGCTCTGGTGTACTCCGCTTGTCACTGGGGTGGCCAGTAGTAGTATTCTCGGCCCGCTAGTTTCAGTTAGGGTACCTTTGGTTGCGTTACGTTAGATTGTGTTATGTTTGGGGAAATTCGACTTTCGTGGTTCACACTTCTATTCGGAGGACTTCTACGCTCTACTGCGCTCTAGTATATTCTGCTTGACTCTGCGGTAGCCAGCAGTAGTGGTCGTGGCACGCTAGGTTCAGTTATAATACGCTTGGTTAGGATAGGTTAGGCCTTGTTAGGTCAGTGTACCTTTGACCTTTGTGCTATACATTTCTATTTGGCGAATTTCTGCGCGCTATTCTGCTGTTCAATACTCTGCTCCACCATGGGGAGGCCAGCAATAGAGTTCATGGCACGATGCGTTTTGTTTGGCTGCGTTTGGTAATGTTACGATTGGTTAGGATAGTTTAGGTTAGCCTTGACTTTTGCACTATACACCGCTATTGGGCGGATTTCTACGCTCTACATTGCTCTACTGCTCTCTGCTCGACACTGGGGAAGTCAGTAATTGTTTTCTCGGCACATCGTTTTGAGATGGGCTGCGTTCGGTTAGGTTGTGATAGTTTGGGTTAGGTTTGGAATGCTTTGACTTTTGTACGACAGACTGCAGTGCGGAGGATCACTGCGCTCGACTGTACCCTAGTATATTCTACTTGGCTCTGGGAAAGTCAGCAATTGTTGTCTCGGCACACTGTGTTGAGTTTGGTTACGGTTGGTTTGGCTAGGTTGGGACTTGTTTTGTTAGGTTAGCTTTGTCTTTTGTGTTATGCACTGCTACTCTGCCGATATCTGTGCACTGCATTACTCTATTAAAGTCTGCTTGTGTCTGTGGAGGCCAGCAACTGTGGTCTTTGCACGTTTGTTTGAGTAATTATACCTTTGGTTTGGCTAGGCTACTCTAAGTTTGGTTAGTATGTCTTTGACTTTTGTGCTGTACGCTGCTATTCGGTGGATTTCTGCACTCTACTGTGATCTAAGATTCCCTGCTTAACTGTAGGAATACCAGAATTAGTGGCCGCGGCGCGTTAAGTTTTGTTAGGTTAGGTAAGGTTTGCTTGGATATGTTGGGATATCTTTCACTTTGCACCATACTCTGCCTTTCAATGGACCTCTGCGTTCTACTCCGCTCTAATATGCCCTGCCTGGCAATGGGCGGCCAGCTATAGTGGGAAGGGACGTTTGGTTGGAGCTGGTTACGTTTGGTTGGGTTAAGTTGGGCCAGGTTAGGTTGGGTTACCTTCTACTCTTCTGCTCTGCACTTCAATGCGGTGGATACCTGCGATGGACTGTGCACTAGTGTATTCTGCTTGGCTCTGTGAGTCCAGCAATAGCGGTGTCGGAACGATAGGCTCAGTTATGATGCGTTAGGTTGTATTACGTTTGGATGGGTTGGGTTAGGGTAGCTTTGACTTTTGTGCTATTCGGCGGATTTCTACGTCCTACGTCGCTCTGCTGTACTCTGCTCGTCCATGTAGAGGCCAGTAATAGTGGTGTCGGCCCGTTAGATCGAGATAGATAATGTTTTGTCATGTTACGTTTGGTTATGTAAGGATAGGGTAGCTTGGACCCTTGTGCAATACACTGCCATTTGGAGGATTTCGGCGCTCTTCGTGGCTCTGCTCTTCTCTTCTTGACTCAGCGGAGGCCAGCATTGGCGGTCGCCGTGAGATAAGTTGTGTTGGCTTACGTTTGCTTGTCAGGTTTGGATGGACTTCGTTAGGACGTCTTTGACTTTTGCGCTATACAATGCCGTTCCGTGGACTTCTGCGCTCTATTGTGCCCTAACGTGCTCCGACCGACTCTCGGCATGCCAGCAATGGTGTTCGAGGCACGTTAATTCGAGTTTCGTTACGTTTGGAAGGACAAGGTTTGGTTAGGTTTGGCTAGGTTAGCTTGGACTTTCCTGCTGTACATAGTCATTCGGATGATTCCTGCCCACCACTGTGCTCTAGTATGTTCTGCCTGGCTCTGCGGTGGCCAGCAATATATGTCACGGCCGGTTAGGTTTAGTTGTTCTACGTTTGGTTAGGATAGGTTATGTCTTGTTTTGTTAGGATGGCTTTGACTTTTTTGCTATACACATCTATTCGGTGGATTTCTGCGCTCTACTGTGATCTAACATTCTCTGCTTTGCTCTGGGGCGGCCAGAAATAGCGGCTGCCGCGTGTTAGGTTGTGTTACGTTACATTTGGTTAGCTCAGGTTTTTTTGCGGTTATGTTAGGATATCATTGACACTTGTGATATACGCTGCCACTCTATGAACTTCTGCGCTCCACTCCCCTCTAATATGTTCTGCTTGGCGATGGGGAGGCACCAATATTTGTCTAGTCACGTTAGTTTGAGTCAGGTTACGTTTGGTCAGGCTAGGTTACGTTGGGTTAGGTTGGCATAGCTACGCCAATTGCGCTGCACACTGCTATTCTATGGACTTCTGCTCCCTACTCTCCTCTAATATGTCCTGCTTTTCGCTGGGTATGTCAGCAGTATCTAGGAACACTAGGATGAATTTGCTACGGTTGGTTTTGTTATGTTGGGTTAGCTTAGGTTAGGATATCTTTGACTTTTGCACTATAAACTGCAATGAGGTTGATTACTGCGTCATACTTTCCTCAGGTATGTTCTGCTTGGCTCTGGAAAGGCAAGCAATAGAGGACTCGTCGCGTTAGGTTGAGCTTGTCTGCGTTCGGTTATGTTAAGTTTGGCTATGTCAGGACAGGGTAGCATCAACTATTGTGCTATGCACTGCGGTTCTATGGATTTCTGAGCTCTAGTCTCCTCTAATATGTTCTGCTTTTCTCTCAGGAGGGCAGCAATTGTGTTCTCGGCACGTTCGGTTGAGTTACGCTTCGTTTGGTTACGTTACGTTTGGCTAGGTCGGAATGGGATACCTTTGACTTTTGTGCCACACACTGCTATTCGGTGGTCTTCTGCACTCTACAATGCTCAAATAAACTCTGCTCAAATCTCGGGATGCCAGCAATAGCGGTTGTCGAACGTTAGGTTGAGTTATGATACCCTTACTTATTTTAGGTTATGCTAAGTTTGGTTGGGATAGCTTTGACTCTCGTGCTGTACACTGCTGTTCGGTGGATAACTGCCATGTACTGTGCTCCATTGTGTCCTGCTTGGCTCTGGGAAGGCCACCGATTGAGGTCTGGCCACGTGACGTTTAGTTATTCTAGGTTTGGTTAGACTAGGCTAGGTCAGGTTAGGTTATTATATCCTTGACTTTTGTGGTGTAGAATGCCACCTAATGGACTTCTGCGCTCTGCTCTCATCTAATCGGATCGGCCTAGCGACGGGGAGTCTAGCACCAGTTGTCAAGACACGTTAGGTTGTGTTAGGTTACGTTTGGTCATGTTACGTTTGGTAAGGTTAGGTTAGGGCATCTTTGACCTTTGGGCTATACACTGCAATGCGGTGAATTACTGCGATCTGCTTTACCCTAGTGTATTCTGCTTGGATCTGGAGAGACAAACTATGGTGTTCTCGAGACATTGGGAGGAGCTAGGCTACGCTCGGTTACGTTACGTTGGTCTATGTTGGGAAAGGGTAGCTCCAACTATTGTGCCATGCACTGCGACTCTACGAATTTCTGCGCTCTACTCTCCACAAATACGTTCTGCTTTGCTCTGAGGATGGCGGCAATAGTGGTCACGGCACGTTAGAGTGAGTCGGGTTACGTTTGGTTAAGTTACGTTCTGTCAGGTTGGGACAGGGTAGCTTTGACTTTTGTGCAGTACAGTGCTATTCGCTGAATTCCTGCGCTCTATTATGGTCTAGTAGGTTCTGCTAGGCTCTGGGGAATCCAGCAGTAGATGTCTCGGCTCGCTACGTCTAGATATTCTACATTGGGTTTCGATACGTTAGCTCTGGTTAGGTTTGTGTAGTTTCGACTTTTCTGCTGCACACTGCGATTCTATGGAATTCTGCGCCCTGTTCTTCTATATTTTGCTCCGCCTGGCTCTGTGGATGCCAGTAATAGTGTTCGCTGCACGTTAGGTTTAGTTACCCTACGTTTGGGTAGGTTAGGTTAGGTGTGAATAGGTCAGGGTATCTTTGACTTTTGTGCTATGCATTACTATTTGGAGGCTTTCTGCTCTCTACTGTGATCTGCTATACCCTGCCCGAATCTGGGGAGGCCAGAAATAGTGGTCACGACAAGATAGGTTTAATTATGCTGCGTTTGGTTATGCTACGATTGGTTGGATTGAATAATGTAGCTTTGACTTTAGTGCTATACGCAGTTATTCGAAGGATTCCTGCCCTCCACATGGCACTACTCTAATCTGCCAGACACTGGGTGGGCCGGAAGTAGCGGCCGCGGCACGTATCGTTGAGCTTGGCTACGTTAGGTTTGGTTAACTTTGTTTGTGATAGGTTCGGATACCTTTTACTTTTCCACTGCAAACTGCGATTCCGTGGATTTCTGCGTCCCGCTCTCCTGAAGTATGTTTCGCTTGGCTCTGGCGAGGCCGGAAGTAATGGCCGCGGCGTTTTAGGTTTTGCTACGATACTTTGGATTAATTTACGTTATCATTGGTAAGGCTTGGATAGCTTTGATTTTTCTGTCATACTCTGCGATTCTATGGATATCTGCGCCCTTCTCTTCTCTAATATATTCTACATTGCGAGGGACGGCAGCAATAATGGTATCGGCACGTTAGGTAGTGATAGATAACACCGCTTATATTGCGTCTGGCGAGGATAGGATAGGATAGCTTCGACTTTTATGCTATACACCGCTATTCTGTGGATTTCTGCGCCCTACATTGCTCTAATATCATTTGGTTGGCTCTGGGTAGTCCAGCAATAGTTTTATCGGCTCGATACGTTTAGCTAGGCCACGCTCGGGTAGGTTAGGTTTGGAAATGATAGGTTAGGACATCTTTGACTCTTGTGCTACGAACTGCAATGAGGTCGATTACTGCGCTCTACTGTGCCCTAGCATATCCTGCTTGGCTCTGGGGATGCAAGCTATAGTGGCCTCGGTGCGTTAGATTTAGTTAAGCAGCGTTCGGATATGTTATGCTTGGCTATGTTGGTATACGGTAGCTTCGACTATTGTGCCGTGCACTGCGATTGTATGGACTTCTGCGCTCTATTCTCGTCTAATATGTTCTACTCGGCTCCGAGGAGGGCGGTAATAGTGGTCTCGGCAAGTTAGGAGGAGTTGCGTAATGTTTGGTTACGATAAGTTTGGCTAGGTGAGGTTGGGATAGCTTAGACTTCTGTGCTATACACTGCTATTACGTGGCATTCTGCTACCAACTCTGTTCTACTACACTCTGTTCGTATGTGGGGAGCCCAGCTATAGTGGCCGCTGCACGTTATGTATAATTAGGCTTCGTTTGGTTAAGTTACGTCGGTTTGGGCTAGGTCTGTATAGCTACGGCTTTTCTGCTATACACTGCGTTTCTGTGGGTCCCTGCGCTACCTTTTCTCTAATATGTATTGCTTGTCTCCGGGCAGGCAAGCAATAGCGGTCGCTGCACGTTAGGTTGCGTTATGTTGCGCTGGTGTTCTTTACGATTGGTTAGGTTAGGAGATGATTGCTTTGGCATTTGTGCTGTACACTGCTACTCGGTGGACATCTACGCTCTATTCCGCTCTAATATGTTCAGATTGGCACTGGGAGAGCCAGCAGTTGTGGTATCGGCAAGTTACATTTAGTTATGCTACGATCGGTAGGGTTAGGTTGGGTAAGGTTAGGTTACGATACCTTTGACTCTTGCGCTTTGCACTACAATGCGGCGGACTTCTGAGTACTACTGAGCTCTAGTACATACTAGCATGCTCTGTCGAGTTCAAAGATAGTGTTCTAGGCACGTTAGGCTTAGTCAGGTTACGCTTGGTTATGTCATGTTTGGCTAGGTTAGGCAAGGATAGCTTCTACTCTAGTGGTATAAACTGATTTCCGGACGGTATGTATGCCCTGCGTTGATCTATTAGCATCTGCTTACCGCTGGAGATGCCAACAATAGTGGTCTTGGCAGGTTAGATTGAGTTACGCTGCGTTCGGTTATGTTACGTTTGGATAGGTTAGTATAGGACAGCTTCGACTTTTGTGCTATACACTGCTTTTCGGTGGATTTCTGCTCCCAACTGTGCTCTAATATGCTATGCTTGGCGCTGTGCATGCCAGCAATTGTGGTTTCGGTACGATGGGTTGTGCTACACTTCGTTTGGCTAGGATATGTTTTGTCAGGTTCTATGAGGATATCTTTGACTTTTCTGCTTTACACTTCAACGCGGCGGAATTCGGCGCTCTACAGTGCACTAGCATATTCTGCTCGGCTCTGGGGAGGCCAGCAATAGTGGTCGAGGTACGATAGGTTGAGTTGGGCTACGTTTGGTTAGGTTACGTTTGGTTAGGTTCGGATAGTATAGCTTAGACTTTTATGCTACACACTGCTATGCGGTGGGTTTCTGCTCTCTACTGTACTGTAATATGTTCTGCTTGGCTCTGGAGAGGCCAGAAATAGAGGTCCCGGCTTGTTAGGTTAAATTATTCTACGTTCGGTTAGGTTAGGGTGCATCCGATTAGGTTAGGATGTCTTTGACTATTGCGTTATGCATTACTATTTGGTGGCTTCCTGCGCGCTACTTGCCTCTACTCTACCATTCTCGACTCTGTGGAGGCCAGTAATAATGGTCTCGGCACGCTAGCTTGTGTTAGGCTACGTTTGGTTACGTAACGTTTGTTTGGGTTATGTTTCGATAGATCTGATTTTCTCGGTATACGAAGATCTCAGATGGCTTTCTACGCTCTACTGTGCTCCACCGTATCCTGCCTGGTCCAGCGGAGTCCAGCAATATTGTTCGCAGCACTTTACGGTCAGTCAGGCTGTGTTTAGTTAGGTCCTATGACTCGGATAATGTTTGAGAAGCTTACAGTTTTCTGATATATCTCTGCTGTACTATGGATGTCTGCGTCCTACTATCCAGATATATTTTCTGCATGGCTCTCGGGAGGCCAGCAATCGTGATCGCGGCACGTTATGTTGTGTTATGTTGCTTCTGGCTATGTTACGCTGGGCTAGGTTAGCTGGAGGTAGCTTTGACTTTTACACTACACACTGCTACTCGGCGGATTTTAGCGATCTACAGTGTTCTAAAGTGTTTGCCTTGGCACGGGGAAGACCAGAAATAGTGGCCTCGTCACGTTATATTCAGTTAGGCTACGTTTGGTTAGGTTAGGAGAGGATGACTTTGCCTTTTGTGCCATACGCTGCCATTCGGTGAAATTCTGCGCTCTACATCGCTCTACTACACTCTGCTCGACCCTGTTGTGGCCATATATAGTGCTCGTGACACGAATTGTTGAGTTCGGTTACGTTCGGTTAGGCTAGTATGCCTTAGGTTGGGTCATAATGGCTTTTACTTTTGTGCTATACACGGATCTTTGGTGAATTTCTGCGCTCTACCGCGCACTAGTATGCTCTCCTTGGCACTGGGGAAGGCAAAAATAGTGGTCTCGGCTCGTTAGGTATAGTTAGTGCATGTTTTGCTAGGTTGCGTTCGGTCAGGTTCGGTTGGAATATATTCGACGTTTGTGCTATACCATGCTATTAGTTGGCTCTGCGCGCCCTACTGTGCTCCAGCATATTCTCCTTAGCTCTAGGGATTCCAGCAATGGTGGTCTCGGTACGTTAGGTTTAGTTGTGATACGTTCGGTTATACAACGTTTGGTTAGTGTAGGATAGGGTAGCCACGACTTTTGGGCTATACACTGCTATTCGATGTACTTTTGTGCTCTAGTGTGCTCTAATGTGTTCAGCTTGGCCCCGGGAGAGCCAGAAATAGTGGTCTCTGCACTTTACGCTCAGTTAGGCTACATTCTGTTAGGTTAGGTAAGGACATGTTAGGTAGGGATATCCTTGACTTTTTGTGCTTTACGCAGCGATGCTGCAGTTTTCTGCGCTCTTCTGTGTTCTAGTATATTCTACTTACTTCTGGGGTTGTCAGGAATGTAGGCCTCGACACGTTAAGTTGAGTTTGGTTTGGTTATATTGCGTTTGCTTATGTTACGCTTGGATATGTTAGGTTAGGGTAACTTCAACTTCTGCGCTGTAGACTGCTATTCGGTAGATTTCTGCACACTACTCAAATCTAATATGCCCTGCTTCGATCTAGCTAGGCCAGGAATGTTGGCCACCGCGCGTTAGGTCGATTTACGGTACGTTTCGATAGGTTCGGCTTGTTTGGGTTTGGATAGGATATCTTTGACATCTGTGCTGTACACCGCTATTCTGAGGATTTTTGCGATCTACTGTGCTCTAGTATATTCTCCTTGGCTATGTGGAGGACAGCATTATTGGTCTCGGCTCGTTAGTCCGAGTTATGTTGCGCTTGGTTATGTTACGTTTAGTTATGTTAGGAGACCAGAGCTTTGACTTTTGTGCTATACACCACTATTCGGTGGACTTCTACTCTGTACACTGCTCTACTATACTCAGTTCGGTTCTTGTGAGGCCAGCAATAGCGGTCGTGGCACGATAGGTTGGGGCCTGTTACGCTTGATTATGTTACGCTAGGCTAAGTTTGGTCAGGATCGCTTTGACTTTCGTGCTATACACTTCTATTCGGTTGATTCCTGCCCTCCACTCTGCTGTACTCTAATCTGCTAGACCCTGGGAAGGCCACCAATAGCAGTCGCGGCACGTTACGTTGTGTCCTTCTACGTTAGATTAGGTCACGTTAGTTTGGGTAGGTTTGGATGTCTTTGACCTTTCTGCTTTACACTGCGATTATATGGGTTTCTGCGCCCTACTCTCCTCTAATTTGTTCCGCTTGGCTCTGGGGTGGCTAGCAATGGTGGTGTGGGCTTGTTTGATTCAGTTTCGTTACGTTTGGTATAGCTAAGCTAGGTTAGGTTAGGAGACGGTACCGTTGCCTTTTGCGCTACATACTGCTTTTCGATAGATTTCTCCGCTCTACTTTGTTCTACCATGCTCTGCTTTCCTCAGGGAGGCCAGAAATAGCGGCCGCGGCATGTTATGTTATGCTAGGTTACGTTTAGTTTCTTTATATTTGCATGTGTAAGGTTTGGATAGCATTGATTTTTCTGCCATACACTGCGATTCTACGGATATCTGCACCCTACTCCGCTATAATATGCTCTTCATGACCCTGGGGATGCCACCAATATTGGTGGAGGCACGTTTGGCTGTGTTAGTTTACGTTTGGTTTGGTTAGGTTACGTTGGGTTAGTATGGAATAGCTATGATTCTTGAGACACACACTGCAACTCTGTTGGCTTCTGCGCCCTATTGCGCGCTGTTGTCCCAGCTTTCCTCCGGCGATGCCAGTAATGGTGCCCGCGGCACGTTAGGTACAGGAATGTTACGCCTGGATTGGTTAGGTTAGGATAAGCTAGGTTAGGGTATCTTTGACCCTTGTGTTAAACGCTGCGGTGTGTTGGATTACTGACCTCTGCTGCGCTCTAGTATATTCGGCTTGGCTCTGAAGAGGGCAGCAGCAGAGGTTGTGGAACGTTTTGTTGGGTTACGTTACGTCTGGTTACGTTAGGTTAGGTTATGTTTGGTTAGGCTGGCACCGGCTTTTGTGCTATACACTGATATTCGGCTGATTTCTGCGCTCTACTGTGCTCTAATATTCTCTGCTTGATCTGGGGAGGCCACCAAAAGGGATCTCGGCACGTTTGGTTGAGTTATGCTACGTTTGGCTGATTTCGGTTGTGTCATGTTAGGTTAGGATGTCTTTGACATTTGTGCTTTGCACTTATTTGCGGAGGATTCCTGCGCTCTCGTGTGCTATATGGTATTCTGTTTTGCTCTGAAGAGGTCAGCAAAAGCGGTCTAGGCACGTTAGGTTGGGTTTGGTTGCGCTTGGCTGTATTGTGTTAGGCTAGGATAGCTACGATTTTTGTGATGTACACTGCTGTACGGCGGACTTCTGCGCTCTACTCTCCTCTAACATATTCTGCTTGGCTCTGAAGCGGCCCGCAGTAGTATTCTGGGCACGTTAGGCTTAGTTACGTTGCATTTGGTTATGTTCCGTTTGGTTATGTTCCGTTTGGTTTGGTTAGGATAGGATGTCTTTGCCTTTTGCGCTATACACTGCTTTTCGGCGGATTTCTGCGCTCTTCGTTGCTATAATATACC
>NW_016939941.1:20523-35871 GCF_001483705.2 Eufriesea mexicana | reverse complement strand
AGTGGCGGTCGTGGCACGATAGGTTTAGTTTGGCTACGCTTTGTTAGGTTAGGTTAGGCTAGGTTTGGTTATGGTACCTTTGACTTTTGTGCTATACATTGTTATTTGGTGGATTTCGGCGGTCTACTGTGCTACACTACGCTTTGCCGGACTTTGGCGTGGCCAGCATTAGTGGTCATGGTACCATAGTTTGCGCTAGGGTACGTTTGGTAATGCTACTATTGGTTAGGTTAAGATAGGATAGCTTCAACTTTTGTGTCATACTCTGGTACTTGGAGGATTTCTACTGTCTGCGTTGCTCTACTATACTCTGCCCGACTCAGGGGAGACCAGCAATAGCGCTCATAGCGCGATATGTTGAGGTAGGTTTCGTTTGGTTTTGTAAGATTAGTTTACGTTTGGTAAGAATGTCTTTGACCTTTGCGTTACGCACGTCTATTTGGTGGCCTCCTGTGCTCTACTGTGCTATACTATACTCTGCACGACCCTGCGGTGGCGGCCATTAGTGCTCATTGCTCGATGGGTTGCGCTAGGATACATTTAATGATGCTACGATTGGTTAGGTTCGGATATGGTGGTATCGGCCTTTGTGCTATACTCCGCTATTCGGAGGATTTATACTCCCTACATTGCTCTACTGTTCTCCGCTCTACTCCGGGGAGTCCAGTAATAGTGTTCTCTGCACGTTTGCTTGCGTTAGGATACGTTGTGTTAGGTTATGCTTGTTTGGGTTAGGTGCTCGTTGCTTTGACTTTCGTGGTGTAGACTGTCATTCGGCAGATTTCTGCGCTCTATATTGCTCTACTATACTACGCTCGACTGCCGGGATCCGAAAAATAGGGGTATGGCGCTTTGGGCTGCGTTAAGTTACGATTGGTTAGGTTAGGTTTGTTCTGGTTTGGTTTGGATATGTCTAACTTTCGAGCTATACACTGCCATTCTATGGACCCCTGCACTCTGCTCATCTCTACTATGCACTGCTTGGCGTTGGTGAGGCCAGCAACGGTGGGCGAGGCACGACAGTTTGGTATGGTTTACGTTTGGTTGTGCTAGGTTAGGTTAGGTTATGTTGGGATGTCCCCTACTTTGCAGCTTTACACTTCAATGCGGTGAATTTCTGCACTCTACTGTGCTATGATATGCTCCGCTTGACGCAGGCGATGCCAGCAATATTGTTTCAGGCACGTTGCATTTAGTTAGGTTACGTTCGGCTATGTTACGATAGGTTAAGTTAAGAAAAGGGTAGGGTAATCTCTTGTGCTATACACATCTATACGGTGGATTCCTGCACTCTGCGGTGCACTAATATGTTCTGCTTTGTTCTGGAGAGGTCAGCCATAATGGTATCGGCACGTGAGGTTGCGTTAACTGCGTTCGGTAGTCTCAAGTTTTATCACGTGAGGATATCATATCATTGACTTTTGTGCTTTCTACTGCTATTCGGTGGATTTCTGCGCTCCTCATTGCTACACTGTACTCTGCTCGGCTCTGGGGAGGCCACCAATAGCGGTCGTGGCAGAATGGGTTGAGTTAGGTTTCGTTTGGATATGTTAGGTTCTGCTACGTTTGGTTAGGATGGTTTCGGCTTGTTTGCTATACACTGCAATTCGATGGACTTCTGCACTCTACTGTGCTCTAGAATATACTGCTTGGCTCTGCCGAGGCCAGCAGTATTGGTCTCGACATGTTAGTCTCAGTTAGGTTGCGTTTTGTTATGTTACGTTTGGTTAGGTTAGGATAGGTCAGCTTTGGCTTTTCAGCTATATGCGGCTTCTCGGTGGATACCTTCGGTCCTCATTGCTCTAATATATTCTGCTCGACACTCGGGAGTCCAGCAGTAGCGGTATCAGCACGTTATGTTTATTTAGGCTACGTTTGGTTATGTTAGGTTATGCAAGGTTAGGTTAGGTTATCATCGACATTTCTGCTCTACTGCGGTGGATTTACGGCTCTCTATTCTGTGGATTTCTGCGGTCTACTGTGCTCTAGTATGTTCAGCTTGGCTCTGGGGAGGCCTCTAATATTGGTCTCGGCAGGATAGGTTGAGATAGGATACGCTTGGTTAGACTACGTTAGGCTAAGTTTGGTTAGGATCGCGTTGACTTTCGTGCTATACACTTTTATTCGGCGGATTGCTGCCCTCCATTGTGCTCTACTCTTATCAGCTTGGCCC
Organism: Eufriesea mexicana; assembly: GCF_001483705.2. Taxonomy (NCBI): domain Eukaryota; kingdom Metazoa; phylum Arthropoda; class Insecta; order Hymenoptera; family Apidae; genus Eufriesea; species Eufriesea mexicana. The sequence continues at coordinate 33,698 of NW_016939941.1, read as the reverse complement.
TGTGGTAGCCAGCAGTAGTGGTCGCGGTACGTTATCCTCAGTATGCTGCGTCAGGTTAGGATATGTTAGTTTGAGTTAGGATTGCGTATCTTTCATTTTTCTGATGTACACTGCGTTTCTATGGATTTCTGCGCTCTATTCTCCTCTGATATGTTCTACTATGCTCTGGGGAGGCCAACAATCGTGGTGGAGGCACGCCAGGTTCTGTTATACTGCGTTTGGTCGGGTTAGGTTAGGACATTTTCGATTTTTGCGCTGTACACTGATATTTGGCGGCTTCCTGCGCTCTACTGTGCTCCAGTACAACCTGCTTGGCTCTTGGAATGCCAGGCATAGTGTTCTCGGCACGTTGGCTTAAGTTACGTGGCGTTCGCTATATTACGTTTTGAAGGGTGAGGGCAGGATTGCTTTGACTTTTGTGCTATACACTGCTTATCAGCGGATCTCTGCCCTCTTCATTGCTCTACTATACCCTGCTCATCTCCTGGGATGAGAGCAATAGTGCTCGTGGCACGTTAGGTATAGTTAGGTTACTATTGGTTAGGTTAAGTTAGGATATGTTTGGCTATGGTAGTTTTGACTTTCGTGCTATACACAGTTATTCGGTGGATTCGTACGCTCCAATGTGCTCTACTCCAATCTGCTATACCCTAGGGAGGCCAGCAATAGTGGTTGCGGCACGTTAAGTTGTATTTTGCTACGTTAGGTTGGGTCAAGTTGTTTTAGGTTAGGTATGGATAGCTGTGACTTTTCTGCTGTACACTGCGATTCTATGGATCTCTGCTGTCTACTCTCCTTTAATATGTTCTGCTTTGCTCTGGGGAGCGCAGCAATAGCGGCCCCCGCAAGTTATGCTGTGTTATGCTGCGTTTGGTTATGTTACATTTGTCTGGGTTGGGATAGGATAGCTAAGACTTTTGTGCTATACTCTGCACTTCGGTGCATTCCTACGCTCTGCATTGCCCCACCACATTCTGTTCGACTCTCGGGCGGCCAGCAGTGTTAGGATAAGTTAGGTTAGGTTTGGTTAGGTTAGGTTAGGTTTGGACTTGTCTGGTGCGGATGGCTTCGACTTTTGCGCCATACACTGCTGTTCGGACGATTATGGCGTTCTGCATTGCTCTGATATGATCTGCTTAGCTCTCGCGAGGCCAGCAGCAGCGGTCGCGGCGCGTCAGGTTGGCTTACGTTACGTCTGCTTGAGTTACGTTTGGCTAGGTTAGGCGAGGATAGCTCTGACTTTCGTGCTGTACACTGATTTGCGATGGATTTCTGAGCTCCACTCTGGTCTAATATGCTCTTCTTGGGCTGGGGATGCCAGCAATAGTGGTCTCGGATCGTTAGGTTAATTTAGGCTACATTTGATTATGTTAGGCTAGCTCAGGTTTGTATAGGTTGTATCTCACTTATAGTTATACGCTGCTATTCGTTCGATTCTTGCGTCCTACATTGCTCTGCTATACCCAGGTTAGCTCTCGTGAGGCGTGCTATGGCTTTTGTGGATCGTCCGGTAGGGTTACGTTACGTCTGCTTATGTTACGATTAGTTAGGTTAGGAAAGGTTGGCATTAACTTCTGTGTTGTACAACGCTCTTCGGAGGATTTCTACGCTCTACATTGCTATACTGCTCTCTGCTCGACTATCGGGAGGCCAGCAAAAGCGTTCTCGGAACGTTTGGTTGAGTTACGCTTCGCTCGGTTAGGTTATGTTAGATTGGGTTAGGTCTGGATTACGTTGGCTTTTGTGGTGTGCACTGATGTTCGGCGGATTGCTTCGCTCTAATGTGCTCTATAATATAATGCTTGGCTCCGGGGAGGTCAGCAATAGTGGTCTATGCACGTTAGGTAAAGTTAGGTTACGTTTCGTTGTATAATGTTTTGTTACGTTAGGCTAGGATATCTGCGACTTTTGCTCTATACACTACAACACGGTGTGTTCCCGAGCTTTCAATTTCTCCGCTATACTCTGCACGAATCTGGGGAGGCCAGTAGTAGTGGACTCTGAACGTTAGTTTGTGTTAGGCTACGTTTGGCTATGTTGCGTTTGCTAGGGTTATGCCAGGATAACCTTGACTCTCGTGGTGTACACAGTTGTTCGGAGCGCCTCTGCACTCTACTGTGCTCTAGTATGCTTTGCCTCCGTCTGGCAAAGCCAGTAATGGTGGTCTCGGCAGGTTAGGTTGGGGTATGATACGTTTGGTTGGGTTATGTGCGCCTTGGTTAGATTAGGAAAGTTCCGACCTTCCGCCATACACTGCGATTCATTGGATTTCTGGCTCTGCTCTCCTCTAATATGTCCTGCTTGGCCATGGGGTACGTAGCGATAGTTATCTCGGCACGAGCAGGGAGCTGAGACCAGCCGCACTGGAGTGCAAAGCACAAAAGTCAGACACAGCATAACCTAGACTGATACAGCCCAACCTAGCCAAGCGAAGCCTGTCTCAACCTAACGTCTTGAGTCCACCGTTGCTGGCGTCCACAGCGCCAAGCTGAGCATATTAGAGATAAGTAAATCTCAGGCATTCGCCGAATTGCTGTGTATAGCGCAGAAGTGACAGCTATTCTCCTAACCTGACAAAACGTAACATAAGCGATCGCTACAGAAGCAACATGACGTGCCACAACCGCTACTGCTGCCTTTAAGAGGGCTTAACAGAGTGTAGAAGAGCAATGGAGAGAGCAGGCACCGACGGAATAGCAGTGTATAACAGGAAAGACAAAGCTACCCTAACCATACGTATCCACACATAGCCAAGCCAAGCGCCACCTAACTCAACCTAGCGTGCCCAGACCGCCAATGCAGACCTCCCCGGAGCCTAGTAGCACATACTAGAGCACAGTAGGCCGCAGGAATCGACCAAATAGCAGTGTATGGAGCAAAAGTCGAAGATATCCTCTCCTAACGTAAGCAAACGTGACATGACCAAACTTAACCAAACACAATCTAACGTGGCTAGGCCGCTATTACTGAGCTCCGATAGCAAGCCAGAACATGTTAGGTCGCAGTAGATCGCAGAAATGCACCAAACAGCAGGGTACAGCACAAAAGTTGTTGCTATCTGCGCCAAACATAAGCAAACATAATAATCCCTACCTAGCGTAGCGTATCTCAGCCTAACGTGCCTAGGCCACTATTTCTGACCTCACCAGAGCAAAGCAGAATGTACTAGAAAACGGTCGAATATCTTATTCGAGATGCAGTCGAATGGGAGTCGAAAATGTCAATAAAATTGAACTTTCCACTCACAGTCTATTGCAATGAAGTGGCTATAGCACGCCAATAGAATCTTTCCTCCTACATTATGCAGAAGAGTTTGCTCACCACGATAATGCTCTGCTTGTCTCTGGGGGTGCCAGTAATCGCGGTCTCGGCACGTTAAGTTGTGTTATGCTACGATTGGTTATGTTACGCACGTTTGGGTTAGGTTTGGATAGCTATAGCTTTCCTGTTGTACACTATTATTCCGTGGAATTCGGCGCCCTACTGTACTCTACAATGCTATGCACGAATGTGGGAGTCGAGCAATTGTGGTCGCGGTATGTTACATTGAGTTATGTTACGTTTAGCTACGTCATGATTTGTCAGGTTAGGAAAAGATGGCTTTAACTTTTGTGCTATAAACTGCTATTCGGCGAAACCTGCGTTCTACAGTGCTCTAGTATGTCCTGCTTTGCCCTCGAGAGTTAAAATATAGGGTTGTAGGCACGCTAGGTTGTGTTATGCACGTTTGGTTATGATCCGCTTGGTCAGGTTACGATAGGATAACTCTCACTGTTGCGCAATACACTGCTCTTCGGTGGATTCTTGCGCTCTTCGTTGCTCTAGTATAATCTGCTGCACTCTGGAGAGACCAGCAATAGAGGCCGTGGCACAATTGGTTCCGTTATATTTGGTTAGGTCAGGTTATGTTACGTTTGGTTAGGATGGCTTTGACTTTTGTGTTAGACAATGCAGTTCGGCACTACTGCGCTGTAACATGATCTGTATGGCTCTGTGGGGGCCAGGAGTAGATGTATCGGCACGATAGGATTAGTTATTCTACTTTCTGCTGGGTTAGGTTAGGTCTGGTTTGGTTAGGATATCTTTGACTTTTGTGCTATACATTGCTACTTGGTGGCTTTCTGCGCTTTACTTGGCTCCATCATTACCTGGTTGACTCAGGGGGGGGGGGCAGTAATGTTGTTCTCGGCACGCTAGTTTGTGTTAGGCTACGTATGGTTTCGTTAAGTTAGCTTGGGTTAGGTTTCGACTCGGTTTGACTTTCGTGGTGTACACTGATATTCGGAGGATTCCTGCGCTCTACTATGTGCTGCCATACCCTGCTTGGCCATTGTGAGTCCAGGAACAGTGGCCGCGGCACGGCACGTTGATGTACGCTATGTTTGGTTAGGCTCCGTTAGTTTGGGTTAGGCTTGGGTAGCTCAGGTTTCTCTGACATACACTACGATTCGATGGATTTTTGAGCTCTACTTCCTACTAATACGTTCTGCTTGGCTCTGTGGAGGGGAGCAATCGCTGTCGCGGCACGTCAATATGTGTCAGGCTGCGTTTGGACACATTACGTCTGGCTAGGTTAGGAGGCGGTGACTATTGCGCCAGACACTGCAATTCGGTAGACATCTGCGTCCTACTCCGCTCTAATATGTTCTACTTGGCTACGGCCAGAGCAGCAATAGCGGTCTCGACACGTTGGGTTGGGCTGGGCATCGTTCGGTTCGGTTACGTTAGCCTGGGCTAGGTTCGGAAAGTTTTGGCTTACGTAGTATACACTGTTCTTCGGTGGATTATTGAGATCTACTGTGCTCTAGTATGTTCTGCTCGGCCTGGGGAGGGCAGAAATATCGGTTTTGGCAGGTTAGGTAGAGATGGAATGCGTATGGCCATGTTACGTTTGGTTAGGTTAGGAGAAGCAGCTCTCACGCCTGTGCTACACACCGCCATTCGGTGGATTTCTGCGGTCTACACTTCCCTAATATGCTCTGCTTTGCTCTGAGGAGGCCAGCAACACTGATCGTGGCCAAAAAATTTGAGTTATGGTACGTTCGGTTAGGTTAGGATGGGATACGTTGGGCTAGCATTTCTCCCACCTTTGAGCTATACACGGGAAAGCTGCGGCTTACTGCGCTCTACTGTGTCTAGTGTATTCTGCTTGGCTCCGGGTAGGCTAGCAATAGCGGACTCTGCACGTTAGGTTTAGTCAGGCCACGCTTTGTTAGGTCATTTTCGGCGTGGTTTGGTTAGTGTTTCTTTGACTTTTGTGCTGTACACTGCTATTTGGCGTCCTTAGGCGCTCTACTGTGCTACAGTGTATTCTACTTGTCTCTGGGTAGGCCGACAGCAGTTGTCGCAGCACGCTAGGCTGAGTTATGTTACGTTTGGTTTCGTTACGTTAGGCCCGATTAGGATAGGATAGCTTTGACTTTCGTGCTATACACTGCTGTACGGTTGACTTCTGCGCTTTACTGTGCTCTAATCTTCTCTGCTTGGCTATGGGGAGGCCAGCTGTAGTGGCCTCGGCTCGTTATGCTGAGATATATTGCGATTGGCTATGTTACGTTTGGTTAGGTTAGGATAGGGTAACTAATACTTTTGTGCTGTATACTGCTGTTCGTCGGAATTCTGCGCACTACCGCGCCTTAGTATTTCCAGGTTGTCTTTGGGGTGGCCAGTAAGTGTGGCCGCGCACGTTGGTGCAAGCTAGTATACGTTTGGCTATGTCACGATTCTTTAGGTTAGGAGACGATAGCTAGGACTTTACTGCTATAATCTGCTATTAGGTGGATTCCTACGCTCTACAGTGCTCTAATATTTATATCATGCCTGTAGCAATAGAAGCAATGCAATATAATGTGGCAATATAAGCAGTAGTCTCGGCACGTTACGATGTGTCACGTTACGTACGGTTAGACTGTGTTAGGATACGTTTGGTAAGGATAGCTTTAACTTTTGTGCTGTACACTGCTATTCCGTGGATTTCTGCACTCCACTGTGCTCTAGTATGAGCTGCTTGGCTATGGGGAGGGTAGCAATAGCGTTCTCGGCACTTTAGGTTGAGTTAGGCAATGTGCAGTTATGTCCCGTTAGTTTGGGTTAGGGTTGGGTAACTGAGACTTTTCCAATATAATCTGCGATTATATGCCTTTCTGCCTCCTACTCCCCCCTAATGTGTTCTGCTTGGCTCTGGGGCGGACAGCAACAGTGGTCGCAGCACGTTAGGTTGTGCTAGGCTACGTTTGGTTTTGTTACGATTGGTTAGGTTAGAAGGGGATAACTTTGTCTTTAGTGCCGTGTTCTGCTTTTACGTGACTTCCTGCGCCCTAGAGTGCTCTAATATTTTCAGCCTGGCTCTCGCAAGTCCAGCAACAATGGTCCGAGCACGTTATGATGAGTCTGGTTTCGTTTAGTTAGTTTGTGTCAGACCTGGTTTGGTCAGGGTAACATTAACTTTTGTGCAGTACATGGACGTTCGGTGGATTTCTGCACTATGCTGCGCCCCAGTATGCCCTGTTTGACTCTGGGAGGGGCATCAATGTCGTGCTCGGCACGTTAGTTTGAGTTAAGCTATGTTTGGTGATATTCTGTTGGTTTGGGTTATATTTAGGTAACACTGACTTTTCCGATATACACTGCGATTCGAAGGATTTCTGCGTCCTACTCACTACTACTAATGTGTTCTGCTTGGCTCTGGAGACGACAGCCATAGTGGTCGCTGCCCGTCAGGTTGAGCTAGGTTATGTTTGGTTATGTCACTGTTGGTTAGGCTAGCAGCGGATAGCTTTGAATTTAGTACTATAGTCTGCTATCGGGTGGACCTCTGCTCCGTACAGTGCTTTAATATTTTCAGCTTGACTGAGGGAAGGCCAGCAATAGTCGTCTCTGCACTTTATGTTGGGTCATGTTAAGTTCGTTCAGCTTGGGCTAGGTAATTTTTTGTCAGGATAGCTTCAACCTTTGCGCTGTACACTGCTATTCGGTGGATTTCAGCGATTTATTGTGGTCTAGTATGCCCTGCTTGTCTCTGGGGATGGCAGCAGCAGTGGTCTGCGCACAGTAGGCTGATTTATGCTACCTTTGGTAATGTTCCGATGGCTTGGGGTAGGTTTGGGAGGCTTTGACTTATTGGATATACACTGGGATTATATGGATATCTGCGATCTACTCTCTACTAATTTGTTCTGCTTGGCTCCGGGGTCGCCAGCAATAGTGGCCGCGGCACGTTAGGTTGATATATGTTACGTTTCGTTATTTTACGATTGGTCAGGTTAGGCGAGGATAGCTTTGATCTTAGGGCTATAGTCTGCAATTAGGTGGATTTCTGCGCTATGCGGCGCTCTAATGCTTCCAGCTTGGCCCTGGGAAGGCCAGTAATAGTGCTATCGGCACGTTACGTTGAGACAGGTTACTCTCGGGTAGGTTGGTCCAGGCTAAGTTTTGTCAGAATAGTTTTAACTTTTGTGCTGTACGCTGCTATTCGGTCGATTGCTGCGCTCTACTGTTCTCTAGTGTGTCCCCTTGGGCTCTGGGGGGGGGGTTTGGGGGGGGGGGCAGCAATGGCGTGCTCAGCACGTTAGATTGAGTCACGCTTTGATTGGCTATGCTCTGCTTGTTTGGGTTATGTTTCGGTAACTCTTACTTTGCCGATATGGACTGCTATTCTATGGGACTCTGCGCTCCACTCACCACTAGCGTGCTCCGCTTGACTATGTGGAGGTCAGCAAAATTGGTGGCGGCACGTTAGTTTGTGTTATGTTACGGTTGGTTAGGTTAGGAGAGGATAGCTTCGACTTTAGCGCTATAGTCTGCTATTACGTGGATTTCAGCCCGAGACAGTGCTTTAATATTTTCAGCTTTCATCTGGCGGGGCCAGAAACAGTGGTCTCGGCATGTTATGCTGGGTCAGGTTACGTTCGGTTAAGCTGGGTTACGCAATGTTTGGTGAGGACAGCTTTAACTTTTGCGCTGTACACTGCTATTCGGGGGACTACTGCGTTCCACTGTGCTCTAGTATGTCCTGCCTTGCTCTGGCGATAGCAGCAATAGCGGCCTCCGCACGTTAGGTTGAGTTACGCTATATTCGGATGTGTTCTGTTTGTTTGGGTTAGGTTTGGGTGACTCTGACTTTTCCGATATACACTGCGATTCTATGGATTTCTGCATCCTACTACCCACTAATGTGTTCTGCTTGACACTGCGGTGGGCAGTAATAGTGGTCGCTGCACGTTAGTGTAAGCTACGATACATTTGGGTATGTTATGATTCTCAAGGTTAGGAGATGGTAGCTAGGTCTTTAGTGCTACAGTCTCCCATTAGGTGCACTCCTGCACCCTACAGAGCTTTAATGTTTTGAGCTTGGCTCTGGCATGGCCTGCAGTAGTGGTCTCGGCACGTCAGGTTTAGTCAAGCTATGTTTGGTTATGTCCAGTTGGTATGGGTTGGCCTCGGGCAGCTTTGACTTTCAAGATATACACTGCGATTCCATGGATTCCTGCGCTCTACTCTCCCCTGACAGGTTCTGCTTCACTCTCGGGGGCCAGCAATGATGGTCGCAGAGCGTCAGTTTGTGTTATGTTAGGTTTGGTCATGTTACGATTAGTTAGGTTAGGAGGGGATAGCTTTGCCTTTAGTGCTGTAGTCTACCATTAAGAGCATTTCTACGACCTGCGGTGCTCAAATATTTTCAGCTTGTCCACGGGAAGGCCAGTAATAGTGATCTCGGCACGTAAAGTTGAGACATGTTACGTTCGGTTAGGTTGGGTTAGACTACGTTTGGTATGGATAGTTTAAACTTTTGTGCTGTACACTGCAGTTCGGTTGACTTCTGAGCTCAACTGCGCTCTACTATGTCCTGATTCGCACTGGGGTGGCCAGAAATATTGGTCGCGGCACGTCAGGGTAAGTTAGGGTACGGTCGGTTATGTTACGATTCCGTAGGATAGGAGATGATAGCCATGCCTTTAGCGCTATAGTCTGCTATTAGTTGGATTTCCGCGCCCTACAGTGCTCTAGTATTTTCAAGTTGTCCCTGGCAAGTCCAGCAATAGTGGCCTCGGCACGTTATGATGGGTCAGGTTTCGTTCGGTTAAGCTGGTTCAGGCTAGGTTTGGTCAGGGTAGCTTTAACTCTTGCGCCGTACACTGCTATTGGGTGGATTTCTGCGCTCTACTCTGCTCTAGCATGTCCTGCTTGTCTCTGGGGAGGACAGCAATTGCGGTCTCGGCACGTTAGGTTGAGGTACGCTATGTTTGGTTAAGGTCCGCTGGTTTGGGTTAGGCTTGGGTAGCCTTGACTTTTCTCATATGCACTGCGATAATATGGATTTCTGCGTCCTACTCTCCACTAATGTGTTCCGGTTGACTATGCGAATCCCGGAAATAGTGGTCGCGGCACGTTTGGTTATGTTGCGTTTGGTTATATTAGGAGAGGATGGCATTGACTTTGTTGCCATAGTCTGCTATTAGACGGATCTCTGCCCACTACAGTTCGCTAATATTTCCTAGCTTGGCTCTGCCAATGCCAGCAATAGCGGCCGCGGCACTTTATGTTGAGCCAAGTTACGTTCGGTTAGTTTGGTTTAAGCTAAGTTTGATCAGAACAGTTATGACTTTTGTGCTGTACACTGACGTTTGGTGGATTTCTGCGCTCAACTGCGATCTAGCACGTCCTGCTTTGTTCTGGGGAGGGCAAAAGTAGCGGTCGCGGCACGATAGGTTGAGCTGTGTTACGTTTGTCTGTGTTACGTTTGGTAAGTTTGGGAGAGGATAGCTTTGGCTTTAATGCTATAGTCTGCTGTTAGGTACATATCTGCTCTCTAACAGTGCTTTAGTATTTTCAACCTGGCTCTGGGAAGGCCAGGAATAGTGACCTCGGCACTTTATTTTGGGTCACCTTACTTTCGGATCGGATAGGTTAGGAAATCTTTGGTCAGGATAGCTTTAACTTTTATGCTGCACGCTGCTATTAGGTGGATCTCTGAGATATACTGTGCTCTATTATGACCAGCTTGCCTCTGGGGAGGGTTGCAATAGCGGTCTCGGCACGACAGGTTGAGTCAGGCTATGTCTGGTTATGCTCAGTAGGTTTGGGTTAGGCTTGGGCAGCTTCGGCATTTCTGATATACACTGCGATTATATGGTTTTCTGCGTTCTACCCTTCTCTAGCGTGTTCCGCTTGTCTCTTGGAAGGACAGCAATAGTGGTCGCGGCACGTTAGATGGAGTTATGATACGTTTGGTTATAATACGGTTGCTTAGGTATAGAGAGGATGGCTTTGACTTTAGTGCCATTGTTTGCTAGTAGGTGGATCTGTTCTCCCTACAGTGCTTTAATACTTTCAGGTTGCTTTTGGAAAGGCCAGCAAAAGCGGTGTCAGCACGTTATGTTGAGGATGGTTACGTACGGTTAGGATGGGATATGCTAAGTTTGGTCGGGATAGCTTCATCTTTTGTGCGGTACACTGCATTTCGGAGGATCTCTTCGCTCTACTGTATTGTAGCATGATGTGCTTGGCGCTGGGGAGACCATCAATGGTGGTCTCGGCAGGTTATGTTGAGTCATGATATGTTTGTCTGCGTTACATTAGATTAGGTTGGTTCAGTGTTTCTTTGAGTTTTTCGCTATGCACTGGTATTCGGTGGACTTATGAGCTCTACTGTGCACTAGTATATTCTGCTTGGCAATGCGGAGGCCAGCGGTATTGCTCTCGGCACGATAGGCTGGGTTCGATTACGTTTGGTAAGGTTAGGTTATGTTAGGTTAGGCTGGGATAGCGTTGACTATTATGCTACACACTGCTCTTCTATGGACTTCTGCGCTCTAATTTGCCCACTCACGCTTTGATTGTCTCCGGGGACGCCAGGAATGGTGGTTGCAGCACGATAGGTGGAGCTTTGCTGCATACGGTTATGTAAGGTGTGGTTGGGTTTGGATAGGGTAGCTTCGACTTTTGTGCTGTACACTGCTATTTTGTGGACCTCTGCGCTCCAGAGTGCTCTAATTTGCTTTGCTGGGCTTGGAGAGGACAGCAACTGTGGTCTCGGCACGTTACCTTGTGTTCTCTTACGTTTGGTTATGTTAGGAATTGTTACGTTAGGAAAATTTAGCTTTAACTTCTGTGCCATACACTGCTTTTCGGTGGATTGCAGCGCTCTACTGTGCTCTAGTACGTTTTGTTTGGCTCTCTGGGGCCGGAAACCGTGGCGGCGGCATGTTAGGTTGAGCTATACTACGTTTGGTTAGTTTAGGTTTGCATGGGTTAGTCTTTGACAGCTTTGACTTTTCCGCTACACACTGCGATTCTGAAATTTCTGCGTCCTGCTCTCGTCTGATATGCTCTGCATGGCTCTGCAGATGCCAGACATAGTGGTCGCGGTACGACAGGCTCAGATAGATTACGCTTGGCTATGTCAGGTTACGTTGGGTTAGTTCTGGACAGCTTAGGCTTTTGAGCTAGACACTGCTACTCTATGAACCTCTGCGCCCTATATTGCGCAATCGAACTCTGTTTTTCTTCGGGGATACCAGGAAGGGCGGTCCCAGCCCTTCACGTTGAGTTATGCTATGTTTGGTTATGTAAGGTCTACTTAAGTTAGGATAGGTTAGCTTTGCCTTTCGTCCTATACGCTGCCGTTCCATATTTTTCTGCGCTATACTGTGCTCTAATATGCCCTGCTTGGATCTGTGGATGGCAGCAATAGTGGCCTAGCCACGTTAGGTAGAGGTAGGCTGCGTTCGGCTACGTCACGTTTGATTACGTTAGGATGGGGTAGCGTCGACTGATTTGCTATGCACTGCGATTCCATGGATTTCTGCGCTCTATTATGCTCTAATATGTTCTGCTCGACTCTTTGGAGGCCAGTAATAGTGGTATCATCACGTTAATTACAGTTGGGCTACGCTTGGTTAGGTTGTGTACGTTCGTGTTAGGTTTGGATAGCTTTGCCTCTTGTGCCACACACACCAATGGGGAGGATTACTGCGCTCTAGTGTGCTCCAGCATATCCTGCTTGGTTCTAGGGAGACCAGCAATGGTGTCGTCGGCATGATAGTTTGAGATAGTCACCGTTTGGTTATGTTACGCCTGGTAATGTTTGTACAGGATAGCTTTGTCTTTCATGATACAGGCCGCTATTTTTTGGGTTTCTTCGCTCTACAGTGCTCTATTGTGCCGTATTTGGCTCTGGGGAAGCCAGTAATAGTGGCCTCGGCACGCTAGGATGAAATATGGTACGGTCGGTCAGGTAATGTTAGCGCAGGTTAGGTTCGGATAGCTTCGACTTTTCAATTCTACACTGCGATTCCATGGATCCCTGCGCTCTACACTCCTCTATTATGTTCTGCTTGGCTCTGTGGATGCCAGCAATACTATTCGCGGCAAGTTAGGTTGGGATTTGTTACGATAGGATAGGTTTGGTTTGGTTGGGTTATTCCAGGATTTCTAAGACATATATGCGCGACACTGATATCCAATGGACTGCTGCGCTCTAGTGTGCTGTGTCATATTCTGCTTGCAACTTCAAAGCCAGTAATAGCTGTCGCTGCACGATAGGTTCAGTTAATGCACGTTTGGCTATGTGAGGATAGGTCAGGTTGGGGTAGGATACTTTTGACTTTTCTTCCGCGCACTTCAAATCGATGAATTTCTACGACCTACTCTCCTCTAATATATCCTGCCTGGCCCTGTGGAGGCAACAAATAGTGGCCGCGGCATGTTAGGTTGGACTAGGTTATGTTTCGTTATCATATGTAGGCACGGGTAAGGTTTGGATAGTTTTGATTTTTCTGCTTTACACTGAGATTCTATGGATTTCAGCACACTGCTCTCCTCTAATATGTTCCGCATGGCTGTGGAGAGACCAGCAATGTTGGTCGCAGCACGTTAGGTTAAGTTAAGTTACGCTTGGCTCGGCTAAGTTAGGATACGTTTTGTTAGGATAGCTTTGCCTTCTATGCTGTACACTGCTGTTCGGTCGATACCTGTACACTGCATTGCTCTACTATCATCTGCTTGAATCTGGGGAGGCCTTCAATAGCGTTTGCGGCACGTTCGGCTGTGGCCGGTTACGTTTGATTTGGTTATGTTAACATACGTTTGGACAGAATGGCTTTGACTGTTGTGCCATACACTGCTATTCGGTCTATATCTGCGCCCTGCATTGCTGTACTATCATCAACTTGTCC